>NC_139484.1:47896489-47948989 GCF_008360975.1 Lichenostomus cassidix
CGCCTTAAACTATTCCGGGACAGAGCAATGACTATTGCTAACAGCGGAATAATCCGGAACGACCCTTTCTCTAGGTGAAGAGCCGGAGGGAGCGGCAGGCAGCGCTCCGGGCTGCGGGTAGAGCTTGCGCCGCGGGGCTCCGAGCGGCGGGCAGGGGCACGGGTGAGGTGGGTGTGTGCCGCCTGTCACCCACGGCATCTCCCGCTGCTATCCTCACTTTTACACAACTAGTTTTGATTATTGCTTTCAATTGTGTAGGGTAGAGGAGCGGACATCGTCTCTGGAAGATGCGTCTGCTCGAAATGTAAATACGCAACGGAAAAGGGAGAGTTATCTGTGCCCGAATGAAATACTAATGGAAGGAGAAAGATCTGTTGGAGTAGGATGCTGGATCTCGCCTTAGTTGTTTTTTCTCCTTTTGCCCGGGAAAAACGGGTGGCTTTCCCCCCTCCTGGCCTCATGTCTCCCGCTGCTAAAAACTGTGCTGGAAATTTTCTAGGGTGCTTTCGGCTCGCCCGGCTCTGGCTGTCCTGAGCAGAACCCGCCGCGCCTCCCGCGGCAGGCAAGGAGGTTCCGGGCTCAGAGGCCGGGGAGTCCCGGACCTGGGGACGGGCCCCTTCGGGCGGGGGTTCCTGGGGCAGCTGAGGGGGAGAACGCCGAGCAGCGGCCGAGGAAGACTTTCCGCGGAGGGAGCCCCCCTCCCCCGTGCTCCTTGCCCGGATAAAGCCCTTCCTGACAGGGGAGGGAAGGGGCAGGCTACAGGGCAGGGGCTTCCCTTTGGTCTCAGTGTGTGTTCTGTAAAGTTGTGACAGATTATTAGTAAAGGGAGGGGTTTCACAGTTTGATGAAGATATAACACACTCTGGACTATCCATCCTCCGGGCCCATTCATCAGCGGCAGAAGCGCGGAGATGGGGGGAGAAGAGCTCTGTTCCTCTCCCCCACAGCAATTCATCACTGCGGCTGAATCGGGGAGTCTTGTCCTTCGGCGACCGCTCCCTGGCCGCCCTCCTGGGATCCCTGTTAGGTCAGCTCCGGCCCAGGCCAGCCCCTCTGAGGGGCCAGGGCTGCTCCGCGCTCTCTCCGCGGCTGGGGAGGCACTGCCGTCACCGCGGCAGCAGGACTGGCGCCCCTGGGTCGCGGAGCGCGGACAGGCGCGGGGGTCCCTATGTCCCTGTCACCCCGGCGAGGGGGAATCTCCCTAATGCAGAATAGAGGAAAGCTGAGAAGCTGCATACAGGGATCGGGAGAGATGGAAAGGGACAGACGAATAAACTGATAGATAGATACAGACTAGGCGAGGATGCTCCTGTGGCAGTCTTTTGTTTGGGAGTGAGTGATCCTCATTGTCTGTCGACGTGGAGAAGAGAGGAAATTAATTGCAACCAATTAATAATTAATCCCGTTTAAACAGCTTTATTATCACCCACGAACGAGAGGGAATTGGTCTGATAACCCCCCGAAGACCGAATGTCAAGTTTAACCAAATAGTTATTGCTTTATCAAACAGAGTCTGCAAATAAATTAATCAAAAGCAAATATGTTCTTTGTGCGGCTCGTTTGCCAGTAATGGATGGATATGAAGATTTGCCGATATTATTGTCTGTCATTCAATCTAACAAAGTGAACATTTATTGCATATATATTAAAAATTATCCCTTAATCGAGTGGGGCTGGGGTTGCAGTTATTGGAGTCTTCCCAGAGGTGAAGTCCCCTTGGATAGGAAAAGGGAGGGCTGTTCTTCGCCTCCCGTGCGATTCCCTTCGGAACATGTTTCAAAATTGCTTTAATCCACCGCTAAATTGAGCTGTTTTACTAACTGTCCACGATATCATAAACAGTTTGAGGAGCTAATGGACGAGATGTTATAAAAATAGTGGACGTAAAGCACAGAAGAGGCGATATATTCGCCCTGGAGTGATGGCCGGAGACCCAGCCACGGCAGACAAGCCATCTTTGTCTCCCCCTTGCTTACATCATTTTCTAATTAGGCATAAAATTGTCTTCATACACTGGTATCGCTGCCTTCATAAACATAACCATTATCGTTCATAAAGACCCCATTGTGGGGAGCCCCTCTCAAAATAGAAAAGGATCTGGAGAGGCCCAAAGAAAAAAACATCCCCTTTGTTTTCTCTTTTGAGAAGACGGATGGGCAATGTCACGCAGAAGATTACTTTAGACTATTAAATTGTCAGAAAGGAAGAATTTCCCTATTAATAAAGGGAGTATAGGATAGTGATGGAGCTGGATGCTGGAGGCTGACGAGGCGCAGTACCCGGCGCAGGATGCGCGGGGATGGCGGGACGCCGCCCGGGAACGGCACGGCAAGGCCCATGGGAGCCGTGGCATTCCCTCCGTGGCATTTCCGGAGCGAGGCCGGGCGTGGCTTGGTGCCACGCACCCGCGGACCAGCGGGCAGCCCCGGCCTCGGCGCCGGGATAACTGGATGGAGATGGATGGAGCCGCCTATCACCCCCGACGCGGTGTCAGCCCCCGGACAATTACTGTCTCCAGAGGGATGGACAGACTGACTGACACTGACCTCTGCCCACGAGCCCACTGGCGGCCCCGAGGAGCTTATGTGCAATTTGCTGGATTTCGTTTACAATAACCCGACTTGACATAAATAACTCTCCATGCTGTGTCTACGCCCGCCTGACCTCCTGAACTAGCGCGGAAACACTGCTGTATTGATCAGGGGCGCGGGGTTTTTTTGCTTCTTTTTTTTTTCTTTCTGTTTGGCCCGTGAAAACCCGCTCACTCCGTCCCGCGGTCCGTGCGCTCCCCCGGGCCGGTCGGGCCCGGTCCCCGCGCGGGGGAGGCAGCGGGGCCCGGCCGGTTCTCCGCGCAGTGCTGAACCGAGCCCTCCTGAACCGGGACAGTGCTCGGAATTCCTCGGACCCTACTTTAACTTGAGGACGATTTTCTAACAAAAAACGCAAGAGTTAAATTTCATGTCGCGACAGCTACTGGCGTGACGCCCGGTGAGGGTCGACAGGGAAGCCCCGATGAAGCATGAGCACCCCGAAAGCCTCCCCTCCTTTTCCTTTCCTCTCTCCGTCCTTCCCCGCACCGACTCGGAGCCAGACCTTTGTGCTGGCCCCTGTTGGAAGCTCTGCGGGGCGTTCGGAGATGGACGGAGGGAAGGGAAATAACAAGGAACGAAAGTAAAGGGAGAGAAAGGGACTCTGCGGCAGAAGCCTTGCGGAGTGAGGCTGATGTTATCCATTTAGTGTGACATATGGAAATCTGCCGGTGGGGCCACAATTAAAGGAGCCGGCCCTGTGTCCTTTATTCCCCGCTAACTTTTGTGTTAAATGTTAACAACCTGGTGCTATCCATTCTGGCTCTATTACCAAGTGAATGTTGACTCCAAGGCTGCCTTCCTTTCTGCCTATTCTGGGGCTGCCTCCCATGCAGATTTATGTATTTTTGATATTAAATTCTTTCTAACATTACGCCTGCTCTCTTGTTGACTTTCATTGACCCTTGCCCTTGTCCCCATACTTTTCCATATTTAATACATGAACATTTTTGCCAGTGCCCTCCCCTCTTTGTTACCTCCCGGTTGACTGCCGTCCCTAATGGCATGTGCTGTTTGCTCTGTTGTTGAACTTGGTAGGGTCACATAGTCTTGTGCTGTGATATCCTCTGCATTTCCAGCCCTGCCATTCTGGGGAGGTGCCTTGTGGAACAAGCCTTTTTTTCCCCTAGCTACCGGCTTCCTAATGACTTGAGCAAACACCTTCGCTAATGATCCCCCAGGCTCCCTAATCCCCTCGGGGTTTTGTTTAGCTGAACTCCTAGTGCTCTGCCTGTCCCACTGGTATCTTGGCCTCTCTGACCTGAGACATCGCAGCTCTTCTCCTTGGAGCGGGCTGCCTTGTCCAGCTCCGCCTGGGCCAAAGGCCAGGATCATGGGAGCATTGCATGCCACCAGCTGCTTGAGGTGACACCGAATTACAAAGAAGAACCGCCAAAGGAAACTTCGGCTCACACAGGCAAATGAATGTGTTCATTTATCTCCTCTGACTCCGCGGTTCGCCGAGTGCCTCGGCCCTACGGCTTGGCTGGGGGAGCGGCTAAACGTCCTTCCCAAGAAAGATTGGCTCACTTCTCCTAGGCCGGTCTGTTCAGTATCATTATGTGACCGGTTTTCAGAATTGAAGTTGCCTGGTGTTTTGATTCTTCCCTGCCTGTGCATTTGTGCCCTGGAGGTCCCTTCAAAATGGATGCTAATTGTTGGGGCTGCACACTGCTGCCTGCTAAAATGCCCCAGAGCTCCCAGGCCCTGCTCCTCAATGGCTTAATTGACAAGGACTTGTCTGTATTTAGGAGCAGCTGGTCCAAAGCATTGGCACATCAGTGCAATCTTAACACAGCATCCCTAGCCTGGAGGAGTATGAGGGTAAACGTGGTTAAAATGAAGGAAGATTTATAGTCGGCCCCCTTGGGTAATGCGACAGAAGACAGCTACCAAGATTTTCCCTAGTAGGGGTTTCATTCATCAGCTTCCCAGCCTTGGTAACGTGTCTAGGAGCCACGTTCCAGCTATTATTAATAATAGGAGGTGGCCATTTAGCACAATTAGGCAGGTGACAGTATTCCACAATAATGTGTAGCCCTGAACGAGACGGGGAGCCGCCAACAAACAGATCCGCTACCGAACAGCGCCGAGTCTCTGCGCCACAGCCATGTCCCGAGTGGATCTGGGCTGGTCCAGGGGGCAGCGAGTGCTCACCCACCTGCGAGGACCCCAGCCCGCAGCTCCATGTGTTGCCAGCTAAATCCTGGCAGGCAGCGGTTTACTCTCCTTCTACGGGGAGGGCTGGGAAAGAGCATCTCCTGCCCAACTGCTCCCTCTAACCCCTGAGTTAAACCCTCTGAAGTCACACACCGTGCTTAAAAATCATCTTCCATCACATCTCCGAGCTATAAATAAAGTGTCTCTTAATTTCGGATGCACAGATGAAATGTATGTAATTTTTTTGTCCCCTCTTTAAACGTTTCTCGTGAGCTTCATGTTTATAGGATTTAAACGTACACGATTCCTAAACGGGAACGGCTGGGTTTATTTTCTGCACAGGGTTATTCAGCGTTTTACAAAGAAGGTTTATGGAGCAGCTTAAAACTAAGGGGTTTTTTGTTGTTGTTGTTTTGCAATGTGTGGGAAATACTTTTATGTTCACACAGTTCGCCCCATGAATAGGGATAATAGGTTCGGGATCCTCATTGAAATTTGAAGTTTTTAAACAGAAATTCCCTAACTTTTGCTCGTTTTCTCAACTTTTTTCGTAGGAACAATGCCAACATTGAAGCCCTCGGTTGGAGTCTGCACAGTTGGAGATCTTTGGTGCCATTTTAGACATCTTTGGATTTCATCAATCAAACTGACTGCAATTTTCCATAAAAACCCTGAATTTGGGTCAGAAAGTGGGCAAAGCAGATAAAGATCGTTCGAGCTGTCTTATAAGATGATAAATAGATATCCTTTCAGCCCAACAATGCAAGAAGTGCAGTTTTGTAATTCACTTCCATTGGTTTTGAATGCAGTGAGTCGAAACAATTTATACATGTTTTCCCATGGTTAGAAGATGTCTTTACATACTTGTCAATAGTAGCTTGACCTTTTTCCCCACTGAGCTATGAAGAGGTGCTTTTTTCCCCTCCTTTTTCCCTTTTTCCAGAATACAGAAAAGGGTGGTTTGGGGTTGGCTTTCCTTTCTTTTTTTTTTTTTTTTTTTTATTTCCCCCACTTCCTTCCTCTATTTCTTTTAGAGACCAAACCAATAAGATATTTCAATTTAACCTGAGGTTTAAACAGATGGTATGTGATTCACTGCAGTTCACCACGCTGCAGAGGAAGTATTTTGCTCTGTGCTGCCATGAGCGAGTGTCCCGAGTGAGGTTTTAGCCAGACCTGTTGGGTGTCCTCAGTGTCTTCTTGAACTTTCATTTAATGGGTGAGAAGCCCTAAAAGTGTCGGGCGGAGACCTCGGTGGATTCTGCCAAACTGTCACAGCAGGTAGAACCTTGCTGTACGGCCGAGGGGAGAGTTTCTGTCTTCTGGGGTTTCTGTCCGCTCTCTAACTGCCCCGAGAGGAATGTCTTGTGGGGTGAAGTCCGTGCTCGTGCCAGCCCATTAGATGCTACACGCACCCGGGCAGGATTGGAAGGGGCACCTCATGTGGTGTGACCGGCCCAGAAGGTGTAGGGACACCTCCCGCATCAGCAGCACAGGGCACCGGTCTGGACGTGTTTCAGAAAGTAAGGTGGGAGCATTGACCTGGGTCTGCAGGGCAGGGAAACTGAGGCACGAAGCCGCTTTCCCACGGCTGGGCTCAGGGGTGGCTCGGCACTCGCCGATCCCTGCCGATCGCTACGAAGCAAACTGAAGGACTCTTTCTGGGAAGAGGACAGGAGAGAAGGGTAGGTATTTAGAAGGCTTGAACTGCTCCACTGAACCAGGGGGATTTTCCCCGGGGGGAAACCGCCCAGATCCCCACACTCTGCCAGCGCCCAGCCCGCCCTGTCCACTGGACAGCCTGCCGCTAGCCAGCCCCCCTTCCGGGCTGAGGAAGATAGTGGAAGGACTAGGACCAGAGATAAGGCTTTGCTTTTCCTCCCCTCGCCTTGATCACGACAGCCCTGCTAAGTGCTGAACGCTCCCCGCTAATGGATAATGACCTGGGGTGTGCAGCTGCCTCCTGCTCCTCAGATAAAGGCAGCTTCTACTATTAATTGCATTTGTAACATGAGCGCAGTAGGTTCACAACCAAAACGATCCAGAAACGGCAGCACCCACGTTGCGACGGGCCCAGCCGCCTACACGAAGCATCCGGACCCTTCTGCAGAGCGCAGACGGGGTCCCCGGCCTCTCGCTGTCCCCTGGGGGGAAACAGTGGCTGGGGAGGAGATGGTCCAGCTGCCCAAGAGCATTTCCGCCCCTGCAAAGGAGCACGTGGAAAGGCGGCGGGAAGGGGTTAAAGCAGCTCGTGGCCCCGGCTGGCTTCCCACGGCCCGTGGGTGCGAAACTGCCATTCACGCCATGCAGATTTCGGGGCTGCGAACAGTTCCCTTAACTGAGGCGTATCTCTCGTGAAATTCCACCTGAACGAGATAAAAAACCTCTTTTATTGTTGCTATTTTGCTGTACTTTTCCACCCTTTTCTAAGGAGAGAACGTGTTTGCTTCTCTGCCTTCCCTCCAGCACTTCTTCAGGGCCGGAGGAGAGAGCTGGAGCCTCATCTGCCGCTGGGAGCACCCGGGCTCAGCGGGGCCGTGTGCGAGGCCAGGGGCGGGCTGGGAACTCTGCGGACACGGCAGCACAGCCCCCCGGCATCTTCCCGCAGGTGCAATGGGGCTGCCGAAGTTTTTGGGACACGTGGAGGAGAAAGACCACCTGTGTCCGGACCTGGCCTGCTTTAAAAACGGCTCTGTGTGTTTGTAACTCCACAGCAGGGGCTTAGTGACACGTGGCAGTAGCTACGCAAGATTTTGGGGGCAAGCCACTCATATTAGGGTTGCAGTTATAAATAGCGAGATAAAACAAGTAATTTGCTCCTTAGGAAGCCTTTCACTCCGTGCTAAACGTCAAAAGCCACGCTAGAAGCAGATAATCGGATTTCTCCCTTGCCTCCTTATGTGCTGTATTCCCAGTGAAGCTCCGAGGGACCCCTGCACTGCTGTCCGGCCCGTCCAGGCCATGGGCACACAGAGGCTGGGCCGGGGCCTGAGCCGTGCCCGGCACCGCGGGCCTCCTTCTCTGTGGGCTGTGCTTTCTCAGGGTTTTGGTATGGTGTTTTGTTGTTTTGTGAGGGGGGTTCTGATTTTATTTTCTTTTTTCTCACTTTTTTAAAATTTCCCTTTCTTCAGTCTGTCAGGCAAACATTTAAGGAAGCCCTTGAAGCTAAAACTGACCCTAGAAATACTTCCTTCGGCCCTTTCCTCTGTCAGTGACTATCTCTTCAGCTGCTGCCACCCGGCGCCTCCCGAGCCGGAAGGGAAGGGGATGGCAGATCGTCTCCGAGGGGAGACCTAGGATGCTTTCACACGACGAGCGCGGCTCACGCACCTGCTGAGCGGGGCGGGGGCGGGCGGGCATTGGCGGAGCTGGCTCGTTTGGCCCCGAAGGGAAATCAATAATCTTTCGAATCTCATTCCCCGGCAGTGGCTCCAGCCGGTTAACGATTCAGCCGGGGACCCTCTTCAGCAGCGGATGGCTTACCCAGGATGATGAATATACAGTTGCATATTTTTCAGTCGACCTGGCTTGTAGCAGTGGAAATACCTCTCCTGATTCTTTAATGTTTAGCTGCCCTCCCTCCTGCCTGTCTGAGGGGCAGAATCCCTCTTTCCTTGCCTTTTTCCCTGGCGGGCCCGGTGTAGCAGACACTCGGGGCAGGACGTCGCTAGTGGCCGACGGGGGCCCGAGCTGAAACAGAGCTTTGTCGTGGTGCCCCTGTGCTGGCTGGCGGGGACGGACGGTGCACGGCACTCCGGAGACACGAAGCCGGAGCAGCCCTGAACCGCAGAGCATTGCACCGCGCTGCACGGCGCTGGGGCCGGGCGGGGAAGCGCGGAGGAGCCGCGGGCCAGGGACTGGGGGTTGGAGGCAGGAGCCCTCGGCCGGGGCAGGCGGTGCCACTCACGCCGGCGGGGGGCTCGCAACTCGCTGCAGCCCCGCTCCCCAGTCTCTCAAAGCCCCTTTCAGCCGCTCTGCAGGCTCCTCACCGGAGGAGGCTGAAGCTACATAAAAGCGTATTATGAAAATTATAATATCGGGCCCAGAGCATGTCCGCGGAGGCAGCTCGGCAGCTTTCAGGCATTGAGCCCCTGTTCAGCTGGACTGAGCTGTAAAATATCCATTTGAATTCGGTGCCTGAATGGAGCAGCAGCAAGAACAACAAGGACCGGGGCAACAGAGCTCCTTTTATCCCCCCCGTGACTTCCCCCTTCTTGGCCATTCCTTTCCTGTTGCACCTTTCTTGCTTATGGGCAAATTCAACGCCTTTTCTTCTTCTCCTTTCTTCTTTCTTTTCCCTGAGCGGGAAGGGGGGAAGGAGTGGTGGGAGGAACGTGTGCGGGAAAGGCCCCGCGCCCTTCCCTGCCTCCCTCCCCGCAGTATGCTCCCCGGAGCCGGTGGCTCGTCTGGTTGCAGTGCCGGAGGGGGAGGAGGGGAGAGAAATACCAGACACGCCTTGCCTGGCAGAGCCGAGCTCCCCCCGGCCCTCAGCTTCACACGGTGTAAAGAAGCCTCTTTCTCCATCCCGGAGAGCGGCCCACTCTGCCTTGGCTTAACGTGGCCCCACAGCCTGTGGCGGTGCCACTGTTGAGACTCGATGCGAAAGAGTTTTGGCTCCATAAACCCCAAGGAGCCGGGGATGAGGAGCCACGGGGGGAGAGGGGGCCGGTTTTGGCAGTTATGATCTATGGAGGCAGATGAGCCGACCTGCTATTCAAAATACTGCCCATTGTGTTGGTAATGGCCCGTTTATGACTGGAATAACCCCTTTAATATTAATAGAGCCTTTTAAGGCGGCGGTTTCCTGGGCGCTGGGCAGGCGGGCGAGCAGCGCAGGTGTTGGGGCAACCTGTGCAGGCGGTGGCCCGGCCGCGGCTCCCGGCGCAGGCAGCGAGCAGGTGCTGGCGGGACGCGCACCCTCTGCGCCCGGGCGAACAAAGGCTCGGCTCGCCCGGGGTCTGCGAGCATGAAGAATTGTTTAATTTCAGGGGAAAGTGAAAGGCTCTGCTTCTGCCGGGACGTGACATTTCCTGTGGTGAAGCCTGCATTGGCTGCTAATAGAGATCTAATTGATGGGTGAAGTCCCATTTCCGCGCTTTCTCCTTTATTGCTCCATCCAGTCTGTTGCAAAATAAAACCTTAATCTGATTTAGCAATTCCTCCAGGATTCGGTGCAAGCTTACAGCACAGGAAAAATCGTTATTAAAAAAGTTAAAATACAGACTTGGATTCGGTGCGTTGCCTTTTTTTATATATATTATTATTATTTTGTTTGGTTAGTTTTTTCTCTTTTTTTCTTCCCTTTTCTCTTTTTTTTTTTTTCCCCCACACCCAACCCCACCCGGGCTCCTGGCAATTTAACACGTTCCTTTTCGGTAATCACTCCGGGTTTTATGACTATTAATATCAGAAGGGATGGGCGATAATGCAGATGTCCCTCTTTGTTTTAAATGCAGATGTCAGCATTTTGCAGCCTGGTTCCCGAGCGCGGCTCCGGGCGCGGACTGAAGCGCAGCCCCGACGGAGCGGCGCATCCCGGGAGCGGGAGCAAGAGCGGCAAGGCACCGACAAGTTTGGCTACTGACGTAGTCAGAATAAAAATATAAGGATAAAAAACAATCAGCACCATTTTGCTGGAGCTCATTTCTCTCTCTCTCCCAGGGGATAAAATAACAGGTTTATTTAAAAAAGGCTGGCACGGGATCCAGTGGCAGCCGGCCCATTCTCTCCCTGCCTGCAGGGCTGTGCACGGGGTTGTTCTCCTCCTCTGACTGCAGACGAGCAGAGGGACCAGGGCAGTCCTCATCGCCCCGGCTTTTACACCTCCGGGCAGTTTAATGGCCCCGGGGGGCTGCCGGATGTCCCCCGGGCCAATAGCCCAGGCGAGTGCGAAGGGGACCCACAAACCACCGTCAGGAGGGACGCCCGGGCAGGCTCACGTGCGAAAGCAGCGGGCAGGGCAGAGATACTCTTTTTAACTTCTTTGCCTTTTGCCTTTTTCTTCTCTCTCTTTTTTTTTCTCCCCCGTCCGGGCTATCCGAGATAGAGAGGAGTGTACAGGCATTCTGGACCTATACAAACTCTCTTCAGTCCCCCTCGATAGGTTTAATGAGGCGGAACACGATGAAGGGGATTTGAACCGGTCTAAATGATTGATGAAGCCTGGGGCAAGGCTGAGCTTTTTCCGGATAAAGCTCCATACATCCCGTTATAATGGCTGGATAGTGGCAGGGCTGGGCTCCTTCAAAAGCCGTGGCCCAAGCGCATTGAGAGGAAACAGGGAGGGAAGGTGCTCTGTTGTTACCTAATCAGCCAATGCACTGAGCCACCAGCCGCCTGAGGCAGGAGTGCGCTGCCGGGGACGTGAGGAGGGTGAAAGGGGCATTCCGGGCACACTCACACACTCCCACGGGTGAAAGGGGCATTCCTCACACACGCACACACACACACACACGCAAATGCAGGCACCCTCACACCCCCGTGGAGCCCTGCCAGCTCCAGCCCACGCAGTTGTCTGCCAGAGCAGCCTGGAAACTGGCCTGGCTCAGCCTGTGGCTTGAAGGTCATGGCCCCATGAGCGAGGGCATAGGGGGTCTGCCCTTTAAAACAGACTCATCTCAAAGTGCCCCAGACCAGGGCTTTGGTGATGGAGATGTGCTCGTTGCAATGCAATCCCTCTCTGGTGTGTAACACCTACAGCACCCCCCATACAACCCCCTACACACACATATGTGAGCAGGAAAAATGTGAGCCAACAGCTGTGGATGCGGAAATAGTAGTCAAAAAGTAGATTAAGTAAAGGACATTAAAATGTCGGTTGTCTTCGAAGTCCCAAAAGGAAGGGTGGAAGAGGGCCTACAAATTTGATGTCATATTCCATGGCGTTGTGAGGTCCCCAAGGCTTCTCAGCTGAGCTGGCTATTCTTTCTTTGGCTGGGAGAAATAGAAGCCAAGCCCTGGCCTCAGAGAAGGTAGATGTTGTGGCAGTCATCCAATGTGGCCCTAATAGGATGGGGGTGCTGGTGAAAAGCCATTCTAGCAGGCAGGGCAAGAAACAGAGTCCTGGATCCTGACAAGCAAGGAGGGAGTGACAAGTGTCCTATTGTGGTGGCATGCTTAGGTTTGTGTAAATCTTCCTCAGGTTAAGCCCTTTTAAATTTTTTTAATGTCTCCTCTGAGGTAAACTAAAACTGCTGCCATGTAAATACTAGGTGGAAAAGCTCTGATTTTATACAGACTGATATGCAAACACACCCTATTGAGCATAATAGTCTCTAAAGAAAGAGACTCATTGAGGTCCCACAAAAGTAATCAATTCACTGATTAAAATGTACAAGATGGTACCTTGAGTATGTATATCCAAAAACAGACATGCTGTGCACCCAAGTATTGTGTAAAATTAGTGGTGGGAAAAATCCCATGTGAAAACGTACCCTCTTAAGGAGTGATCTTCTAAACCTTGTCTGTGTCTTTCACCTTAACAAGCAAATATGGTCAGATTGCAAGGACAAGAATATTTTGAAACCCTGCAGTTGGGGTTCCTGTAATGCATAAAAAATCCTCTACACTATCTTGTATTTCTCAGTATAACAAAGTTCTAAAATCAGTCTTCTCCCTTTTAATAATAGTTGAAAATGCATCATGAAAAGAGATGGTTTGAATTATTTGTACAGAGGCAGAATTCAATACTGCGATGAGAACAGGTTGTAAGGGGAAAAGAACCACTATTCATTTTTTCACTTCATCTCTTACCACTTTGGCTTTGATCATTCACCATTGGGACCAACACCTCGATCCCGAATCAGATAAAACTCTTACTGTAGTCAGCAAAGCGAAAATCTTGTTCACCTTATGAAATCCTACTGATTTTCGAGGAGCTATTTACACCTGCAGAATGAGCAGATGTAAGGGAGAAACAAAGTAGCATCCCTTACAGATGTGAACTGCATCCTTCTTATCAGCTGCCTTGGGTTGGGAGTAGTCACACCACTAGTTAGCAGCAAAGGTAAAAAACAAAACAAAGCAAAACATCTGAATAGAAAAACTCCACTAACTTTTTACCTTTCCTGAATGCTGGGAAGTTAAGGAAGCATAACAGAACAACTTCATTAAGAAATCTGTTTGAAGGATGACTCATGATTATTGTTGTCTTGCAAAAGCAATAGTGCTTTGGGAAAAAATAAAAAAGGACAAAAGAAATCAGTGAGTTAAATGAAATTATTAGTACAGTTCAATTTGTCTCTGAAAACTGAACAAAGACATTTGGAACAATGAAAAGAGAAACTGCTGGTTGTTTCTTCCTAGATACGAACTCTATTACATGTATCAATTTCCCTTTATCTCTGAATTATCTTGATTTTATTATTAACAATAACATTACAGAATATTCTATCCTACTCTACATCCAAGGATCTCAGAGTATTTTACAAGTATTAATGAATGAGCAGGGCATGGAAAAGCACTGTTATATTGTAATCAGTTACTGGATTATAATTCACAGCAAGTTTCACAGTTTGGCAACATTATCAGGGTGAGAGTTATTTATCTATTTTCTCTTTTTTTTTAATGGAAAAAAGATGTGCCATGAGAAAACAACCAGTGCATACTTTGACTTGGAAACCAGGGCTCAGTAGAATGAAATGAAGATCAGAATCCGAGTGATAAATGCTAGTCTGATTCCCTGCCACCAGCCAAACCCCTGTCTCCCCTCTATCTAGTTTAGTGCTAATATTAAACTGACTCTTCCCTTCTGGCAAGGAAGACCAACATTTGCTGGCTCCATGCAGAAGGAATACCCGTGTCCCACCCTGCTCTAGACCTCACCTCTCCTCTCCTGGTGTCTCCACAAAAATTGCTGCACAGGCACTGTAATACCAGACAATGGGTCAGTTAGGCAAGTTTAATAATAATGGGGTTACTCTCCTGACAATTTTAACTCCCAGTCCTGCATGGAATCCATGACTTGGTTAAATTCATCACCCTGTATGTGGTGTCTTTGTCCTGAGCACTTTCTTTCCTCTCCAAAATAGACAAGGTGGAAGAGAAAGAGGTTACACAAGCCCAGAAACTTGGTGGCAGTGACCAGCCAGGGGTGTTTCTGCCAGTACATCCATGGGACCACAACAGTGAGAGGCACTGGATAATTCAAAGGCCTGCAGCCTGACACTTCCTGTTACTTTACAAGGTGCTCAAAAGAAGTTAAAAGGTCTATCTTCTTCCTGATTCAGTAATTTGATATGAACTCCTCATAGGTTTCCTCCTTCCACAAGGATTCAATACAAACAGAGGAAATGTAGGCTCCTGTGGTCTTTTCATTCAAAAAATGTTTCCCACCTCCTCAGGAGTAAGAAAACTCCATAGTGGTATGAGGTGTTTTTCAGCTTATGTCAACAGAGGCTCCTTTATGTGACAGAGTTATCTGTGTATGTGCACAGCCAGAATACTCCTCTGATGAAGTGCAGGGTCAAGTGATAAATTACATTTAGATTGTACTTGCCTGTTTTACCAGTACTGTAAACAGGTGTTAGTTTAGAAAAGTCAGACAAAAGCTTCTAGTTTCCTCCAAAGAGAATTCCTCCATCAGAATTCAACAGGCCAGAGGTTTACACAGATAAATCCTGTTTAATAACCAGCATTTTGGGTTTTGAAGTAGAAAGTGCTTCCCCAAGAAAGCCAACCATATACCTAGCTTTTGCAATATGGAGTCAGATAGACAATCCTCCTCTTTTTTTAGTAGATGCTTATGCCCACGAGCTTTCTAGAATGTGGCCATCTATCATGGGCTTGCAGCTAGATTAGTCTTTCTGATGAATTTATTTGAAAGGTCTTGCTTGGGTGGATTGCCTGCTTCACACAGTCTGAACTCAAAACCATATTTTCATTTAGCAGAAAAAAAATTGAATTCTTACCCATTTCACGAGATTGCAAGGAACGTATCATCCACTGTCTTGCTGTCATTTGATTTCAGACTGTCCTCTGGGTTCCCATGTTGGGGCACTTGCTTAAGCAAACACATGCAGTAACATACAGACCAGAGAGCAGGATTGCAGAAGCCTTATAGACACAGGAAGTTAGGAAAAAAAAAATCTCTGAGGTTTCCTGACTAATTCTCCTGGTAAATGCATGAAGCATTTATTTTAAATGCTTACATTTTGGGGGTTTTCGTTTTTTACAGGGAAGTACTTGCCTTCCTGTTTACAGGTGAAACAATCATCAAAGCCTAAAGACTAGAAAATATTTACAGCTTTATTCAAAACAAAGTAGAACTTCTGCCAGCATCTTCCAGGCTGGGTACTTCGAGTTAGCTATTTTTAGCATGCATGTTTCGGTCGCACATGTGTGCATCTGAAAAGAAAATGGCTGGCAGTCGGAGATGCTGAGCTGTCACTGTTAAGAATCTTATTACGGTCTTATTTTCTTTGTGGAGGAAACGCCTTATATTTTATTAGAAATCCGATCTTGTTTAGAATATTTTCTTTGTGAAGAGAGTCTCTTTTCTCATCTGGTGCTGCCACACACAAGCATTTGAAAGCGTCTCAGCTGTTTAGATTGCTCCAACAACAGCGGCGCAGGGAGTGGAACGAGCAACAGAGATCCGCGGTGCTGTGTCCCCATTGGGTCTGGCAGAGGCTCCTCCTGTCAGTGGTCAGCTTTTCTGACAGAAGAACAAAGTGCCGAAGCTGCCTGCAGCTTCATTCAGCCCCGCGGTTGCCCAGGCAGGCGGGCTGGCAGGCCAGCAGCCAGAAGCCAGCAGGCAAAATTTAACAGCCACGCTTCAAAACACTGGTAACAGCCATCAATGGATCCATAACTCTCAGCTCTCCAGATATGGGGTCATCTTTCAATACTACCCCACTGTCATATACAACGTTTGTCTTGTCCTGCATTCAACTAATTGTGTCAATCTACAGGGTGACTCTATAATACACATATACAATAGCACAATGAAAGCAATAATCTCCTACCCAGTCTCTTTATTTATTTAAGTGCTATTACAAAGTTTCCTGCAGCAAAGAGAAGCTGGGAGGCTACAACCTATTCCAGCCATGCAACAGCTATCCAGATGAAAGAAAGAGTGTGCTGACATAAATAAGTTCCGTGTTTCTGTCACTTTTTTTCTTTTTCCAACCTGACAACACTACCAAGTAGTATGGAGGGGTGTGGGGAAGTGACTTCATTAATACTTTAAAATTTCTAGCAGAAAACCAGAAATCTTAATAAACAAAATTTGTGATTCCTAGGTAATTATTTTTCCTTCGGACATTTTTAAAGGGAATATTCACTATTTATATTTATTATAAGTAAAATGCAAATATTAGACATAGAAAATTGCTCAAAGCTTTCTCAGTTTAATGGGTTTGTGGCTCTAGTTTTTGAAGTCCTAATATCATTATGTATCTTTAACATAAATAACTTTCATAGTAGCAAAATTACTCCTTCTTCATTCAAAATTCTGTTCCGAGAATTACAATAAAGTACTAGATATTGCTGTTCTCAGCATTATTGCATTAATTGCACAGATGACCACATTTGGCTAATGTTCGTAAGCCTCACAATCAATCAGGATTCCTCCTTGCTCTGCTATCATCCCAACACACTGCCAATTCCCCCTTACAAGGACTCACACCTCTTGGGACCAGCCGTAAATAGATGTTTTAAGGGTGTCCAAGGGTGGGGTGGTTTGCTGGAATCAAGGTGGCCTCCCAGTCTCTGCAAGTACCTGCAAGTCCCTAAGAGTTAGCCACTCACTGTAAAGTCCTTGCAGATAACACCATGCCTTATTATCATGTGTTTATTGCAGCACCTGGTGGATCTGCCAGCAGGAATGGAGCCCTTTCTGCTCAGGCACCATCCCCAGACAGACAGGGGTAACTCACCTGAGCTCATTGAACTCTGTGTCCCAAGTCCTGTCCATCCAACAGTCCAGCCATATCCAGCTTCCACTGAGATACTGAATACAGAGTGAAAAGCCATATGGGGAGAAGTCTTCTCATATAAGCAGATGATTTGATGAAGAAACAGGGAAAACATATGTAGCAGGAAGCTGGATATATCACAAAACATATCAAATATTCCGGGATGGAAAATTTTCTGATCAACAAACATTTGACTAATGTTGTGAAAGATATCTTTCAAGGAGTTCCTAAAATAATCTGGTGACTAAAAAAATCCTTTCAATCTGAGAAATGGGAAAACTCCTCTAATTATCTTCTGGAGAAGTAATGAAAAATGAATGGGTCAAAATGACAAATGTGCATCTTCAATAATGCATCACCACAATGATTTACAATATGGAGAGGAAGAATGAACATGTTAACATGTGCCCTTCTCCATATTTTATGGACAACAAAAGCAAAAAGAAGTTGCTCCACCAAAGACACTCACAGAATCACAGAATTAATGGTTTGGATTTGAAGGGACCTTAAATATCTTGTTCCAATCCCCCTGCCATGGGCAAAGTCACCTCCCACTAGAGCAGGTTGCTCAGAGCCCTATCCAACCTGGCCTTGAACACTTCCCAGCAGTCAGGCAGTGTCCATACCTCTCCCGAAGGCTGCAGCTGCAAGTACCTGGAGTGCAAGGACCTACAGACAATTGTGTCCATGCTGGAACTTCCTGAGCACTGGGCAGGCTTCTGACAAAACCTGAGGAGGGACCAACAGAGCAGGACACTGGACAGCTGGGCACAGTGGGCTCTGACTGAGTTCGTGTGAGCATGTGAACCTCATGAAACTGAGCTCTGCTCGCTTTGCTGCAGTGTTTTGTGAGAGTTCTCAAACCTAATTCCGTCTCAAGAAAATAAAAATAACACTCCAAAATGCATGTCTGTAAAATATGGACTGTATGAGATCTCATCATACTGTGAGACTTTTCTTTGTGCTTAATAACCTGACTGAATAATGAAAGAGTATTTAGGTGAACATCATGAAGAAAGCAGTTCTGCCCTCTGTTTTTCTATAGCTCTTGGTCTGTAAAAGTTGAAACAAGCTTTTTGTGAGAAGTTCATATGACACAAATAATGACAGGATGAGAGCTCAAGTGCTGGAATAGATCAGAAATAAGCTAAAGGATATTTATGTAACAAGATACAAAAGACAGTTAAAAACTTTTAGATGACCAAACTTCTATATGGAGACCTCAGAATATTTGCAATAGAATGTTTCTTAAAACAGAGACAAAACTTGTCATATGTTAAATTAAATCTTTCAAACTCTTTGAAAATCACAACCGAACTCTGTTTCTTGTTGGGCAGGGATTCTCAGATGAGCCATTCGCAGGAATTTTAGATTTTTAATATTGACAATGATCAAAAAGCCAAAAATGGTCTCAATGGTACATTGGCCTATTTCTCTGTAGCAACTCCCATCCATGGGAACAATTTCACATTTTTCTGGTCTCCTTGATGAGACAATACAAGGGGACAATTTCACCCAGGATTTACCACTAATAATTTTTTTTTTCCAATAAATATTTCTAATGTTAAACAACCACGAAGTTGTGGTATCAGTAGCCTAGTAACAAGGTTAAGCAACTAGAAAATATTAGTACTGATAATTTAGGTCATAGTCCTAACTAAATCAAAATTTGCCTGAAAGCAAAGGAGCAAGGACTTCAGGATATGTCCCATCACTGCCCCTTCCATTTTCTTGCATGCCAGTGCTTACTGGCAATCTCAGCACGAGGGAGAGGGGGGAGGTGTGCTAGATGTGTGCACAGCAGGGAGAGAAACAGCATGTTTCTTACAGAATACAATTTAAAGTACATAATAACTGTAGATGTCTCACATATGGCCAGACCATACACGAATTATATGTGCACAGTCAAAAGTTCTAATTGTGATAGCTGCAAAGAGGCTCTGAGTCACTGGGAAGTGAGCTGGTTTCTGTAGATGGCTCCTTTGAGAAAGCAAATGCATCTCATAAAAGACTATCCTCAGGAAACAGCCTATATATATATATATATATATGTATATATATCTATTCACTACATAAATGCAGTTGTTTGAAATAAGGAGGATTTTCAGCAATGCTGTAATATTTGTATATCTACACAGTCGCTATCTATTCCATATACACAAACATCCGCCTACCCAGAAAATAATTGTGGATAATTCAATGTTCAGATTTGATAATGGATGCTCAAATAAATATGAGAATTCCAAGCAAATTTGTGCAAATGAAAAAAGATTTCCTCTGACATAATGGCATGGTGCAAGGCTGTCTGTAATGAGCTGTAATTTGTCTGGAAGAGCATTTTAAAGGGGTTGATCCATCCACTGGAAGACCAGCAACTGCTCTGAGACTAGAAGCAATGAGCCAGCCTGCCTCGTCTCAGAGGAAATTACACCACAAGCAGGCCAAATTTCTGACAACTTCCATAAATTATTTCAGATTTTCATATTTCAAATTTCATCTGCATTCATCATGTGAGTTTGACTGGGGAAAAATGTCTAGGAGGAGCTCTGCTAGCATTCAGTGCAGCAGTCCCAGGAGCCTGCCCTGGGACTGGATAATTGAATTTAGTTTTGATTAGATTATTCTTGCTGCAGTCTACTGCCAATCTGAAGTATTGTGCCTTCTCTTCTACTTAACCTTCCTGCCCCATGCCTGCTCCAGCCTGCATGCAGCTCTCTGTATTGCAGAATATATTTGAACAATCAAACTTAGGAGTTATTATTTTGCTTTCCATTGTCCATCCTTATAAAAGCACACATCTTTCACTGGGTTCCCTCTTCCCTGAAATCAGATTACTTCTTTTTTTTAAGTTTGTAATATTGTTTACCATTTTCAGTGGAAAGTGCCCTGTAATTTAGGTGGAAAATCTAAAATCATTACTACATCTCTGGATGATGCAACATACCATAAATAAGGATCATTTCTAAAAGAGCTATAATCATCACTAGGCAATACACATGAGAATAAGAACAGGTAAATAATGAATTCATTCATCTATTTAACTAAAAATCTATTGTTAACCAAAGTTATTAATCAAACCTTTAGCTAGTGGTCAATAGAAAAACAAACAAAACCCAACCCCACCCCCATGCCCAAACTAGCTCCACAGTATTTCTTTGAAAGTGATCCATTAGAAATGTAGAATATGAACTTTTAGCAAAAGAAAAACCCAAAAAACATGCACCACAATGAAACACACCCCATAAATGAAAAACATTTATGAAACAAGTATGGCAGAACAGCAAAAAACCCCCTTCATATAACTGCAGCTAAATGGATATAGCAATGTTACTAGCAGTAACAATATGCAATAAATGCTTCTTAATGCATAGGCATTCTTTTTCCCCATTTACAGAATATGACTCAAATTATACATGTTTCAGGAGCAAAATACTTGTAAGTCTCAAAATCGTAGTCTGGATTATTAGAAACACAGATGAGGCAAATAAAGCTAATGCTGTTCTTTAAGTAATATCTATCACTTCCCTGTTATTGAGTTATTTCTTTTAACAATATAGGTGTTTTTGATGCTATGTGTCTGAACTGAAGACTTTAGATTCTTTATTGTTCTCCATTTTGATGAAAAAAATTGAATTTGGGTCTGTTATATTGAGTTTTGTTCCGTAAATATACCGAAATCATATTTTTGTTAGAAACTATCAATAAATCCAGTATAAGAAAAGTAATAAGATACAAATATGAGCAGGACCTTTGGAAAGGAAATATTGCAAAGAGAGTGTGCCCATAAAATATATTAGGGAATGTGCTTTCTCCCTTGTGTTTAAAGAAAATACAGAAGGAATTACAGGGAATTGTGCTATTTTTAATACAGATACAACACATGGAATCAAATGACTGTAACTGCTGGCAGAAAATATTCTAGAAAATGGTCAAACATGAAGTGCTAATGCATAGTTTGTCTTAGAAGGCCATTATTTATTGGTTTGAAGATTTTTTTCTCATTAACACAATTTACCAAGGCAAGGCATCTCACTTCAAAAAACGACTGTATGTGTACACATACAGCTCTACACACTCTTTACATGTGTATATGGAGTAATGTATAAATACACATGTGTACACACATGATTATTTTATGTGCACACATGCACAGCATTGCACAGATGGGTTTGTATTTTTTGTGTGATTTCCATTAATCTAAGACAAGCTTCACCACCTCAGGATCTGGGGAAAACAAGTGCTGATGAGAGGGAGGAAAAATTAAAGGCAGCAAATGAAGTGTGGAATGTCCCACAAAGTTGTAGGTAGAAATAAAATAGCCGTACTTGCTGCCTGTGAGTCCCACCCCACAGACCTAATATGCTGCAGTCCTATAGCTGTAGCTGTGCTGTAAATAAGGATTTTGGTATGTAAGAAAGGGCCTACAGACTTCAGTGTATATCTGCAATGGGCATGAGAAAATGAGAAAGGGTCCCCAAAATATATGTGTTTCTTGCTGTTTACTGAACAATCTCCAGGGTGGCACAGGGGAGGAATTCTTCTGACATCATCTGGTTTTGTCTACTATTTATTAAAAAACAATTTACATTCAGCAATGGGAGCTGTCTTAAAGACCTATTGTTTTCCCTTGTTTCAAGCAGCATCAATGGCTCATTCCTGCTCTTACTGAACTTAACAACCTCAGGCTCCAGCTTTGTACAGCAGCTCAGGGCTGTGAGGAATGTGCGAGGCGACTCTCGGCGAGCTGCACCTGACACAGACATCAGGCAAGGCAGCATCAGGACTCACTAATTTCAGATACCCCATGGCAGTTCAGCTTTTGCAGTGTTATTGTTATTTATGTTTTTCTTTTACACTTTGCACATATGAGCCTTATGCCATAGACAGTGTTTCTTGTTTTGAAGTGGATGAAAAAGTCCCTTTTGTCCTTGAAACAAGTATTCAGAAGTAATATGGGTAATTAATAGCCCTAAATATGTGGCACATAGTGTATTTGCAACATCACTTGTTCTTTATTTGAACTACTGGTGGGAATATACATTTTTATTTAGAACCACACAGAATTAAACCTTTCCTATAATGCAGAAGAATGTTATTGTAAGTATATTTAA
The DNA here is from genome assembly GCF_008360975.1 of Lichenostomus cassidix. NCBI lineage: Eukaryota > Metazoa > Chordata > Aves > Passeriformes > Meliphagidae > Lichenostomus > Lichenostomus cassidix. The sequence goes on from NC_139484.1 coordinate 47,918,264, forward strand.
CTAAGAAGAGTCATGACTAAGTTCAAGTAATTCTAATATATTTTATAGGTATTAAAATTCACAGGGTGCCTATCATTTTCATGTTGTGCACAATTTCAATCGCCATCAAGTATTACAGGTTTGATCCATGCCTTGCTGCTGATAAGGGACATTCTTGCCTCCCCTCTCTGCTGCCCCTCTCTTCCCTTCCCCCTCTCCCCCTTTTCCCAGTGTCCAGATTCATTCTCCAGCTGCTTTGCATTTTTTGCTTGATAACAGAATTAGGACCTCAGAGGTCTTCTTTCAGTTTTCCAGTGTAGACACACTGTTTTTGCTTTTCCTTTTTTTTCCATTTCTTCGGTGGGGGAGATGGATGTGTGTTTGGTTTTTTTGGGTGTTGTTTTTTTGTTGGGGTATTTTTGGGTTTTTTTTTTTCCTTTGGTTTTTTTGTTTGTTTGTTTAGGACTTCTAGCTTCTTGAATAAAGTTTCCTTCAAGTTCTTAGCTAGCAGTAAATTTTTAAAAAATGGAGGAAAGAAAAAGATCTATTATGGCTTGTGGTCAAATTGCAGGTAGAAATGATCACAACTTGTCTTTGACTTATTGGGCCATGGAGAACGCTGACCTAAGGAATGATTTAAAGTATTTTGTCAGCTCCTGATACTGAAATGCCTTAGAAAGAGAGATGGGTTGTGCCAGGGCAGGGCATTCTTCAGGGTTTCCCAAACATGAACCTACAAAGAAGAGCCAGGCCTCCAGGAAGGGTTGGCTCCTAGGGAAAAAAAAAAAAGCAGTAACCAGCAGAAGAGATTGATATAGCTGGGGTTTTTTAGAGGTTCTTTGGGAATTGGTTGTAATTGTAAGACACATTTTACTGAAAGGAATCAAATTGATTCCCACACAAATGTGCACCTTGTTATCGATTTCCAAAAAGTCTAGTTAGAAAAGTGTGACCAAAAGTACACTTTCCAAAGATACAAGGTAGATGCTCATAAAAGATTTTACTTCTCTTACTTAAAAGAAGCAATCCCTTTCCCCTTAAGGCCTTGCCCCTTATTATATGTGATGAATAAGTAATTTAATTAGTGGGATTTAAAAAAATTGTAATCCTTTATTGGAGAATTTCATTTAAATAAAACTAGTACTCCAAGGATAACACATATCACACTTGGGTAACAGAGGCGATTTTCTGTGATAAAGTTAGAGTCCTGGAAAGAAGAAATGTTGCTTGAAATTTCTGAAGATAGGGTGATTTTTAAACCTAGACAGAGTTTTTTTTTAAATATGGAGAAAATTACTGGGGGGAGCTGTCTATTTGGAGATAATTTTTTGCCAAAGCACTGCATTCCAAAAAGCATTACCAACACTCCAACATCAGACCATGCATTCAGCTGCTCCCTACATAACAGTCAACATCACCTGAGGAGAGTAAAGGGTTTCTGAGGAGCTAGACATGGAAAAGCATTTCTTTTCCCCTTGGATAAAATATGGAGCCTATACAGAGAGAATAGCAAAGACCTTTCTTGAGACAGCTCAGGTTTTCCCTGGGTTAGGCTGATTTCTCTCAGTGGTTAGAAAAGCTGATTTCTCTCAGCGGTTAGAAAAGCCAGCTTGTGCCTGAGGCACAGGGCACCAGAGAGAGAGCAGCTGTGCCCAGGATGCAGCTCCCCTCTCCCCAGAGCCTGGGCCCTGCAGCAGCACTGCAGCCTCAGAGCAGCTCTGTAAATGCTTTAGCTTTCCTGGTGCCAGAGCAGCTTGGAAATGAGGGAGCTGTAAATTATTTCATAAATCTGACTTCTCTTTCTGCTCCCAGCAGGTCTTGGCTGAACAATTTGCCCAGATTTAACCATTTTGCAGCTAGTAAGTCATCCCTATTTGTAAATGACTTTATATTTAGCACTACAGCTAAATCATCGGGCTGTGCAGCTGATTCCCTTCTTTCTGAATCAAGAAGAGTCCCAAATCACACTGAAATCAAAGTAACATCAACATTTGTGCCCCTTCCTCAGAAGGACTTCAGCTGTTGTTTTGAAAAATAAAACTTGGACTGAAGCCAACTTTTGCAGATTTCTAGAACTAAATTCATGGTAGATCTTATGGAAAATTTTAAATTGTTTAGTTGTTTAAAAAAAAGTATATACATGCAGACATCTGGGTTTACTCAGTGACTGGAAGCAAAACAGACCTAACAACATGGGAAGGCTCAAGTCTTAGTATCTGTTACCTTTCTGGAAATTGAGATAAGGACATCTCACACCAAAGAAAAAAAGTCTTTACTAATTAGATTTCCAGTTAAATTTTGCACACTGAAAAACATCTGATTTTTCAGACATAAATCCAAACTTTGCAGTTCTGGATCTCCTTTCCTCTCCCTATTATCAGCCCACATTTCCGGATGAGCAGGTTTAACATTGCTGTAAGGTAGTGGCAATGATCTCCTTAGCACAAACACTGAAACAGTAGTGAGGCAGCTGTGTCCTCTGACCAGCACAGAATATTAACTCTTCCACCACCCAGAATTCTGAAATGCCTTAGTGTCTTACCCCCCAGTCACACAGCATGTCCCCAGCACTGACTGACAAATGCACCCATCAGGGTCTACATGAGTTCTCACCTTGCCAGCAACCTCTGTGCTCTGCATATTCACCAGGATGGGTTGCTAGCAGGAAATTTCAAACAATTTTTGTTCTAATGGATTTTGGTTTCATTGTAGTGTGTTAATGAAACACTGTAAGTCTGCAAAAGAGAAACGTGACTTCAAAGGCTTCAAAGGTTCTCCACAGACTAGTGGCTGACATCAAAGGCAATATGTGTACAGATCACAGCTACAGACCTGGATTCAGGAGCAGGAGTGCAGGCTCCAGTAGTGTCCCAGGGGCATGCAGAGGCAGTTCAGTTTAGGGTAGTTAGGAGAAATCCATTCTTTCACTAGACAAAAGGATTTTCCTCAGTGTTAAGTTGTATCACTGTATGCTGAGCTTTTATTTCAGACTTTGTGCATCCGTTTTTTTTCCCTGCTTGCCGAAGAAAATAACCACAAAGATTCCAAAGCACAGTCGAGGGGAGGTCTGTAACCTGGAGAACTGACAATATTAAACATTTTCTGTTGGCTGAGTTTGCAATGCTTCTACAAAAAACACAGATGAACCGCCCTGCTCAGTTCTAAGCATATAGTATAGTTTGGTACATGATTGATGTGCAGCAGGGAAATGATCCTGTTGATGGGTAAAGGCTCAGAGAGTTTGGTAGGAGCAGCATCTCTCCCTGCATTTCACCTGTGGGTGGCCCTTCAGGGCCGATGGGTTGGCATCAGGCAGCCAAATCCTGGCACAGGAGCATGGTAGATGTGACTTCGACTGTGGTACTAGGCTGACTAGTAAGTGAATTGCAGAATGTGTGCTGCATAAGGGATCTTGTGCTTCCCAGTTCAAGGGACTGCCCCTGTGTACAGCCAGCCTTCATTCTCTCCTGATACAGTTACACTTTTAGGAAAATCCTTTGTTGTGGAAAAGAAAGTAAGAAGCTAACCAGCAGAGTGTTTTCAGGAGAGGAGGCGTCATGCCTGCAATGATCAGTGTTTGGATGGCCCTTTACTGCCTAGGAAGAAACTGCGCTGAAGGACTGAACAAAGCATATGATTAAGTCAACCTCTGTTCACCTAATCCCTCAAGAATATCCTCACCTTTCAGTGCATGTTTAAGTCCCAGTAGCTGATGTGTACTGCTGACAGCCACAGCACTGCCTGCCCAGGTAGGGATCTTCCCTCTTCTGTGCCTCTACCAAGGCTGTCCTGCCATGCATCTGGGGTGCTACAGCCACAGTTCAAAAGTGTTTGATGGATGTTAAGTGACTAAATTCAATCTCTGATGTGAAACACAGATTTTTGAATGGTCTGTCATTAGGTCTCGAATTCTGAAAAAACATTGGACTCATTTGACATAGACAATAAAGGCAATAATGACACATAATCTGGGAAATGATTTTTTTTTTTAAATACAGTAGCAGATGCAGGGCTGACTCAAGTTTTCCCAGTAAGCACAGGCAAAATTCAATTTCTTAGTCGCAGCAGAGCAGTTGCTTGGCACCAGCCCTCTTGGATGACTCAGAGCACCAAGGCTGAGTGTATTCCCATGGCCCCACTCTGCACATCCATCCCTGCTCTCCACCTTACTTTGCTCCTACCCTGTTTCCCATTTGCATCAGCATCCATCCAGAGCTGGTGGCAGTGGCACTGCAGTGCATGGGGGACAAGAAACATGGCCATCTCCTAGCCCAACCTCTGACATCCTCACCTGGCTGAGGAGCTTGCTTTGTGCTGGACTCCCCTCTGCCCAGAAGCACAGGCAGCCCTATACTTGCATGTGGGCAATGTGGGCAATGTGGGCAATGTGGGCCAGCCACAGTCATTGCTCCAGGATCCTTACGTGGGTCTGGGGCTTTGCAAGCCCCTTCAGAACCCTGGTCCGAGGTGAAAAGCTTGATTTACTCACTCCTGGATGTCTCACTCGCTCCTGGATTTTACTCACTCCTGAATCCATCTGGCTTCTCTTTTACTTGTAAGCCTTGCAGGCTTAGAAGCAGATGCTTCTGTCACTGCAGGTCTGGGATAACTTTCTGTTTTCTCTACATCCCCGATGGCATTTCTCGTTAGTAATCACCCAGATGAAACTCCCAGCAGCCACAGTGCTCTATATCAGGGCCATCTTCTTGGACTCTGATGCCCCAGAGATACTTGCCTTATCCTTAGGTCAAAGAAATATGTGCCACTTTTTTGGGCTTGTGGCTCTGATTGCTCTTGGGAAAGGAGAGGTAAGGGGTACCTCACCTCCAGACAGGAGATGGGAGAAGGTCCATTGTTCAGATGGCACCAGGAGGGCAGGAAAAGTGAGCTTCAGTAAGACAGTAATTACCCTGTCTGGGCTGTACCGCTTCCTGCAAGAACCTATTCCTTCCAGCAGAGACTGTTTGTTAAGTTTTATTCCCAAGCAGTTTAGCTAAATGAGGGTTATTTTAAGCCTGCAACAGTGTTTCCAGATTTGATTCAGTGAAATTTATTAAAAAAATATGAAAGGTTAAATGGCTGATTATGTTTCCTCTCCTGAGATGAAAATGCCGCACACACAAGTGAATGCATCACAGTCATTCTTCCTGCGTGTTTTCCGAGGACCATAAGGAACACCTACTAAATGTCACTGGACATTGATCTCTGCAGGAAGGGCCAAGATGGACACTGCACTTGTTTTCTTTCCTGCTCCTCCCCATTCCTTCCCTTCTCTTCCCTCCTAAGAGTGCAGTCAGTCATGGGCTGAGCTGATGGGGGTGGGTGGGTGGCCCTGCTCCTGCACAGGTGCTCCCATGGGTGTTCCCCTGGCATTTCTGGGGTAACTGCAGGGAGGAGAGCAGAGGGATAGAAGGCTTAAAGGTCTCCTTAGCTCCCTTCTTTCCTCCTGGGAAAATCTTTTCCTCCTTCCAACTGAATCTTTTCCTTCCAGTTTGGGAATGTAGGTCTCATTAATGAGATTAATGGGAGTTGACTGTATGTACAAAGAGGACAATAGGTCTCTAGAAGAACCATGCCTCCTTTGGGGAATGTCAATACAAATGGGAAAGACGTGGATTTGCTGTGGTCTTTTTAGATGCCAGAATACTACCAGAACAACAGCATAGGATGAAGGTTTCTGGCAGCCCTTGTAAAGGGAAATAATTATTGATGGTCAAGGAGTTGTGCAAGTATCTGAGGGTAAAGGTTGCTGTCCCTGTGGCTACCCAGTTAATAACACATTTGCAGGTAAGAAAGTTGCTCTTTGAATTCCATGTAAATAATCAGAAGAGAAAGTAGGGACAGTTTTTACTGGTAGCTTGAGTAGGCAGATTAGATTCCAGCCTCCTCTTCTATTTTTTTGTTGTTGCTGTTTGGGGTTGATTTTTGGTTGGTTTTTTTTGTTTGTTTGTTTGTTTGTTTGGGGTTTTTTTTGTTGGTTTTTTTTTTAATTTTTCTTTTCTTCCTGTGGAAGAAGTGGCTTAGTGAGACACAGCTTGTAGATTTTTCTCAAGATCCCTGAAAAGCAACAGATAAGGATCTTGCCAAAGTATGATATAACAAAACCCCAAACAAACCTCTTGCTCTCTTCATGGGTCCCAAATATCTTCCAAGACTTGCAATCTGGTCTTCCTTCCCAGCCCTCCTCCCTTTGCCATCTCACTTTGGAGCAGTCTGGAAGACCCCACTCCTGGAAGCTGGCTGTCCAGTATTTCAGTTAAAAATATCTGTCAGTAGACCAACACAAAACTGATCACTTCCTTTGGCTTTTACAGCATCAAAACACACCTGTCCTAGCGAAAATATTAAATAAGCCTTTTAAACACGAAGCCTTTGGTGAGCTTCATGTTTAAAGAAATGTCATTTTCTACTAAAGATGAAGTGAAATTTTGTCATTTCAGGCTTATACCAAGCTGCCTTTATTAAAAAATGAAGTCTACATTTGAATGAGAACCTATTACTTCTATTAGTCCCTGCTGAGCCATTGCAAGTAAATATTACATACATTATTAGGAGAGATGAGGAGACCAGACAGATTGGCTTCTTGATCAAGGTTATGCTGTACTCATTATGCATCAGCACATCTGGAATGGTCCAGTAGTACCATGAGAATTCCTAATGCATTAATAAGACTTACACCTCCTATAATTGCATTTGGCTGATTAACTTTCGTCCAGCTGGTCTTAGCTGCATAAAAATGTATTTTATAAGCTTGTTACACAGAAGTAAATTCTGAACATCTTTGGCATATATCTTGCCAACTTTTATTCTGACCTGAATAACTCACTTTCTGGCAGCTTTTAGCACAGATGAATTTAAAATATCCATCACAAACATTAGCCCCCTTGAGTCTGAAACTTCCAGATGTAGAGTCATGTCCATATGCCACAAAGAACTACTATGTATTAGTTTGATGTTAGTTGTTTCAATATTCAGCCCTAACAATCTTTCCTTACTCTTAGTGGAAGTTCAGCATTTACAAGAATGTAAAAAATTGCAAAGCTAAATCTTTGGCTTTCTAAGGGCTGTGGTTTTAGCCTAGATGCTTTTGTTCCTGCAGCTGAATGCTTTCCAGATTGCAGCAGAGTCTGTTTGCTCTTTGAGGAGAGAGGAAAGAATCCACACATTCCCCACCAGTTTAAAAGGCAACCCCCCTCTTTGTTGCACAGCAAACAAGGAGGCAGGGGGGTCAGCTCTGCTTCTCCTGCCATTAGGTGTCACTGCAGTAAATGGAAATTACTGACAAACTGTTTGAAAAGAGGAACCATTGCCAAAGATTATTCTGTGAGAAAAGAAAGAAATATATTTACAAAATAAATAATGTCTGTATTCTAGACATAGAATTCATTGCAAGCTAGTTTTCTTTAACAAAACCTTTTTTTTTTTTTAACTTCATAGTTCCCTGAATGGTTTGAAAGTGCAAATACCCTAACATTTCCAGAAATTATCTACGGATTTTGCTACAAAAGCATAACCAATGTAGATTCCAAATGTAGAAACAGTTTTTTAATCTGTTTCATGTAATTTATTTAATTTTTCGACACTGGAAACATTGTGCAATACAAAGAGTTCATCTGGATACCTGTACTCCCAAGTCTTTAGATGGGAAAAGAAAGAGCAGATAGAGCAGTCAAAGTATTTCAGAGTTTAGTTCTTCAACTTCACCTTTAACAAATCTTTTAATTTCACACAGAGATTTTTAGTTTTTGTGATCAAAGTACCAGAAAACCCTGTGGCATACTGTTGATTGTTTTTCAAGGTTTGCAAATCGCTGCCATCACAATCACCTTGATAATTCATTTTATATTTCCATAGCCATAATTCACACTGCATATATCTACTGTTGGTAAGAACAGATATTTATGCTTTTAACAGCTGTCTTCGTTCTACTCATGATTCCCTCTTATGTGTGCTGAATTTATCCTTGTATGTCTTAGACTCCAGTCTGTCCAAAGGCCACATTTTGCTCCCTTCCTCACCTCACTCCCACTGTGAAACACAGATCCAGAACCCATCCAGCATGACTTCTAATCTGCATGCCAGGATCAGGCCACAGCTAGCATCAGGAAAAGCTTCTGGATTCCTGAGGAGCACTGAATCTGGTGGCGATTGCCAAGCCCCTTTCAAGTGAAAACAACCATTGCTGTTCTGAACAGCTAAAATGAGGAGTTCTCAGATAATCTCATTTTAATTAGGCTTTCCATATGCAATATAGTATGTTGTGCTTACACTGTTATATATATTTTATCAACTGAAGTAGTTAGTCCTGAAAATAATATTTTAGTAAACAACCCTCTTCCCTCACCTACCCCCACTCCATGCAAAAAAATCATCCAATGAGAATGCCTGGATTATTCCTGAGTGCTGTGGCACCATCCTCTGCTGGCTCTGCTGGCCCAACTCCTGCTCTCGTAGCATCGCACCAACCTTGTCCAATGAACTGTCCAGGCTCATTTTAAACACCACAGCCTTTTGCAACTCTGTATCTGGGTATTAAATTTGTTTGATTGCCCAAGGCTCTTACATGCTAAGAAGGCTCATGTATGTGCATTAAATCATGGTTTTACTTTTGGACCTAAGGGATGAGTGAGGATGCAGAAGTCTGTGGTTCATTGTCTCTATGTTCCTGTCGCTGCAACAGGATTGATCTTCATAACCTGCTTCATCCACGTGATCCAGATCAGAGCCTGGAAAGTTTCACAAGCCCTGAAATATTTTTTTCTTCTTGCAAAGAGTCCCAGTAACGACCTAATGTTAAAAAACAAAAAGGGCATATTTGTAAAAAAAGTCATAATATTATATATTTTTCTGACATAGGAACATATTTTCATTTTATAAGCATACATATTTTTTATATATATATATATATATATATATGAACATGTATATACACATTATATATTTTTACGTCTAATTTAAAATACATACTTTATACATATATACATGCACATATTGATGTATGTTCACACATGTACGTGTTTTGCACCTAATGCTAAGTTTATTTTTGCATTAAATAATTTAACTACTCTCCTATTATAATGGCTTGCATTTTGGAAGATGAAGACAAACTGCTTAGACCTTGAAAAACACATGGGCTACTCAGATAGATGGCATCTGGGAGGACTCTGAACTCCCTCAACATTCTATAGGGAAAAACAGAGCCAGGTGCATTTCTTCCTAAATCAAATTAGCTGGAAGATGCCACATCCAATTGTAGTAAATTGATGTGAGAGTTTGTGATGTCTATAGCAGATCTTACAACAAAGGTCAATGTGCAGAGACATAGACAACAGGCTGGTATACAGCAACTCGTAGTGGGGCTGTTCTAACAAAAGCAAGGAAGACATAAAATGCAATCAATTTTTTAATATAGGAAAAATACAGTCTTAATGATATATTTTAATTAACCCAAGTCAATAATTTATATTGTTAAAAATGTTAATATAAAATGGTGTTTGACAGAGGTATTTTGAGATGCATGATTAGAAGATAATTTTTGCTTTAAAAAATAACAATGCATTTAATGTAATCAATCTAGAGAATAAAATAAACCTGAATTATGTGGAGGGAAGGTTGGAAAAGAAAACATATGTGGTTATCTAGTACATAAACTTATGGAAGAAATACTGACATATGTCAAATTTACCTATCATTGTCATAATTTTTAACCATTCTGCTTGACATCAACAAGTTTATATCATGCTTTATGACACTTAATTATCCCTAAATTTATTTAATTAACTTCACAAGACATCTAAAGCAATTCAAATGTTTTCTTAAATAAATTATGAGAAAGCAGCAGTTAAAGGGAGGATACGTATATATTCTGCTCAGAAAATTAGAGTTGCAGGAATGCTGAGGTAACATAGGCAAACACTTAAATACTTGCATAAAAACTGCCTGTGCAACTGTAAATGAAATCTTAAATCTAGAGAGAGTGAGAGAGAGAGAGCTTTTTTTTACTTAATCATGCAGGGTTTTCTCCACAGGTTTCTTACCTTATGCAATGAACAAAATAAATACTTATTAAAAAATTGTTATTTTTTATATTTTAATCCCCAGGCATTATTTACCACATATTGTTCAAAAGCTGAAGAGAAGACATTTGGTTTTTTGTGATTGTTTTTATATGGCTTTCATCTCAGTGCCTCAGTGCTTGAAAAATATCCACAGATTTCTTTGCTATATCTAAAAACCCCCCACAGACAATGTTATTATTCCCATTTTGCAAATGACAACTGAGACTGAAGTCAAAATTGCTAAACCTGGGTGCCCCAGCTGAAGCTTTTCGCAGGGCTTTTTTAGCACTTTTAGTACCCACTGTCCAAATCCAGTCCACTTCCATCTCATCTGTGACTTGTCCACAAATTTCATGCCACTCTTTGGGTACTTCAACACACCAAAACCAGGACAAGGCATGTCACAGTTTGGATGTGTAGCTTTGTGACTTCTCCATCCTAGAAGGACTGTGGTCAGGAGCTCCCTGCAGGGCTCACTCACCTCAGCTTTGAGGGGAGCAGCATGGTAAGATGAGATACTCAAGGAAACATCCTGCTCGTCACCCTCTGACATCAATAACTCTGGGAATCCACTGCTTCTTGATAACGCCAAAGCAGGTATCAAATACAACCACAAACACTGGGATTAATGGAAAATTCAAAGCTGAACAGCCTATTATATCAACTCCTTGGCTAGAACAATGGAGAAGCTGTTAGAAATGGTGAGAGCAGCACAGCCCTTTCAGACCACGGGTGCACCATTTTAGCACAGTATTTATCAAGTCAGTATTTTGACAGTAATTCTGGAATCAGGTTGAGGGAGGCTGGGCCTTCACACGTATTATTAACTTGGGGATTTGAATAGTTTAGGTATGTTTGTACTCTAAATAATGCTGCCACAGCAAAGATGAGGGTACTGCACTTTGCATTTCAAAATACCTTTCGGGGAACCGGATGACTCAGAGAACTGGGAACAGGATTCATGTCCTTTCACCCCTCCCCAGTTAATTCTAATTCAGACAGGCCAGTAGTGGACAAAAAGTCACTTTGGGTGTCACTACAGCAGTGTGAAGTGCTCTGGGGACTCCATCCTTTCCCCTAATGGCCACACACTCCTACCAAACCCTTTCCCTCCCGCACCCACAGCCATTATATTCAGAGCAACAACACAGAGGCCAAGAGGTGAATGAGCCTGAGAGTTAAATTACCTCTCAGCTACAGAAAGTAATTCTCCTAGACAAGAGGGAATGCACTGATGCAACAATAACACTGCAAGTTCTCCCTGCTCCTAGTTATCATCCTGAAGGCAGATACTCCCTTGTTTTTGTGTTTACTGTAGGAGACGTGTCATCTGCTGACTTGAGTACAGCAGGGACAGCAAATAAGATGGTGAGGGGCCTGCATTTGCCAAGAAATGAAAATGTAAAAAGCCCCAATTTTTGTGTGATGGCAGACCATTAGAGACAGGCAAAGCCCAGGCAAATGAAGAGGTTCATGGATGTAATGGGACCAGACCTGTAGGCAGCTTCTTCAATCCTGTGGTGCAGTCCTACTGCTCATCCACACAATGAGAGCCTGTCCTGAAAATCTGGGAACTATGCTTGGACTTGGATGCTCTGAAAAATCAAATTTGCTTGTAAGAGAACCAGAGGAGCCTGAAGCATCTGGGAAGAAGCTCCTGCCTGACACCAACAGATCAACACTAATGCATTCTATCAGGTACAGCCTGAATAAAGGTAGGGGCATTACCCACCAGGGGTGTTGGGGTAATCAGGAGCTGCCAGCAGCCATTGCTGTAATCACTGGGCTCACACTTACACAGATTAAGTAAAAAACAATTCTAAATGCTACGAGGTCATGAATTTTTAGAATATCCAATGTATTTTTATTTCAGTAGAATCTCTACAGCAAGCTTTGATGCAAGTGGCCATATTTTGCAGAAAACATGTGTCAAAAGTACCTATGAAGAGAAAGAGCCTGCAGTCCTGCACAGTGCTGGGACCCCTGGCTTGCAGCACAACATCTTCCTGGCATGGGAACATCACCTATACATGGGCTGATTTTTCATGGGGTTATTGAAACCAATTTAGAAACAGATTGGAGCAGCTGTGGAAGTCAGACTGGTTGCCTTACACCAGATGTTTTGCCCTGACAGTTTATGCATATACTAATAATGCTGTCCTTATGCATGCTGAGGAGGAGCAATAACGTTGAGGGGGAATGGTCTGGAGCAGCATGCTGGAATTTCTTCCACCTCACAGTAGAGCCTTAGTGTTATTTGCAATTTTTATGCATTAGTGTTCTGGTATCTCTGCCTGTAAAAAATTAGACCCTGCGGAAGAAAAATTTTTCTGCCTGGCTTCCTGAAGAAATGAATTTTATTGCAGTAATGTTGCAGCCATGTCCATCTGGGTCCTTCTTTATACTTTCTGTAATAACTTCTGAGACCCTTGTCTGATTTCAACCAAGTTTGATCAATAACAGACTCAGAAGTAATTATGTCTCTACACATTGCATGAAAATAGACAGGCAAATAACCCAAATTATCCCCACCTCTTAGAGAAATGCTTTAACTTGGATTCACACTGGAGAATCCATATCAACGAAATACCTTGCCAATGCCCAGCACCAGAAAAAGGTTTAGTCAGGCACTATGCCCTCTTAGAAAGAAAGGATAGGGCAGGGGAAAGAGGGAGAGGTAAGCTGGGGGTGGATGGGATGTGGCTGTGGCAGAGCAAGCGAGTTGTTAGGTAGGTTCAGCCGAAGAGTATCGACAGCAGTAATTGTGTGTGCTACACTAATTGCAGAAACACAAAATAACCAGCTGTGAATGAGACTGTTCCACACTGACTCCTTTGCATTTATTAGATTGTGCATGGAAATTAGCAGGTTGGTTTTTAACAGAGCGAAGATCCAAGCCGTGACACAATGGGACAACAAGAGACACTGAGATGACATCTTCTTGCAGGTGACTTCATCTGAAGTAGTGACATTCGGGTACAAGAGGTGATATGATTTCTTTGATGCCTTTCTGGGACTTTGACTAAAACTGAATTAGTCTGTCTATATTTAACAGTTATAGGAGTTGAAGTATATCCCATGATGGTTAAACCATGCTCAGGGAGAGCACAGCTGTGTAAAAGACCTCCTGGAGTGCTTACATAAGGAGCTGGAGAGAATAAAAATAGGAAGCAAAAACTCTTCTTATGCTGATACATACTGCAGTTCTTACACAAACCTGTGTTTGGTGCCCTTTTACAGCCACTGAATATGCATGAATCTCCCAAAAATATTTATGCTAGAACAAGCACTTACTGTTGAATCCTTGGAACTACACACCTACTAAATAAAATCAAATAAGTATTTCAGAGAGATTTCAGGCTAATGGTAAGCATTTTCTGGAAGCATTTTCCAATAACACAAACTGTTGTCATTAAAAAGAGACACTTCAATCAAAATAAACACCCACAAATTCTCCATGCCTTTATATACCTTCTAATGAAAAAACATCAGGGTTTTTGAAAATCAGAACTGTTGACTTTGTAGCTTTTATCAAAAATGATGGGGAAAAACAATAAAGATTTGTCCACTTGTCTGCCCAGAACTTTCATTTAAACAAAAATTGTGATAATTTCTAGCTTCTAATTTTATCTGTGTATAGATTTCATCTTAGTGTCACATGTAGATACTCAGCTTTACTGCTGACCTCTAAAATCAAGAAAAATAATTTAAAAAAATTAGCAATTGGTTGTGGTCAGGTCAAGAAATCAAACACAGCCTTTCATAAATCTATTATAATTTGGAATGCTGCTTATTGAGGTTGAATTCTGATGTTTTATTTCAGGATTTAGACAAATTATTGCCAGCAGAGGATTAAAGATTTGTTCCCTCTGAGGTCAATGGCAAAACTTCAATGACAAATCAGATGCTGGACCTGAATCAATACAGGAACCAAGCCCCATCTTCAGGTTATTAATGGAGTAATGAATTTTCCATCTTACAATTTTACTGTAGGAACCTTTTCTTTCTACATTTTTTAAAAAATTCTGATCAATTCTGTTCCCTCTTGAAAATTCAGATGCATTTAGTGAAGCATTGTGCTGAAACAGAGTATATTTATTGACAACGAAATGAGAGCAGTACACTTCCAAGCAATTTAAAAATAACTCCCTTCGATTAGTTTCAATGCAAGGATGATAGCACAGAGGATTATTTTTCTGTTGTAGTAAATTATTTATGTGAAAGTTGTTTTCCTTTTAACAAGTAAATCTTCCTAGACACAATTGCATTAGATCACTTGAATTTCATAATGGGGTTATCAACGAATGCACACAGAGTTTCAAGGTAAGCCTCAAGTGCAGTTTACTCTTATGTGGTGTACGAAATCAGCTCCTATATTTCTGTGGACAGAGAGCTTTCCATGTCCCTTCCCCAGTGAGGGAGAGAAAATTAGAGCCTGCTGCTGCAGGGGTTTTGGTTTAGGCTCATGTGTGTTTGTGTTTATCACTTGCCCTTTGTGGGAAATGTTTGGTCGAGCAGGGGGGATGTATTACAGCTCTTGCAGCGAGAGCAGCACATAAGACTTGACTGGAGCTCTGTTGGGAGCTGCACCATGCCAGAAGCCCTTTGCCTGAAGACTTTACTCAAATAACTGCATCACCTCAAGCCTAAAAACTCTGCCAGGATATGATGGAAGGGGACAGGCAGAGCCTCATCTCTTGAGTGCCTCACCAAACCCCAACCTTCAGGCATCCAGGTCCCTCAGGAGATAACTGACAGTCTCTGCATCAGCTATCAATATATATGTCCCTATTTCAGCACTGGTGTTTTTTTCTCCACAGCAGGAATTTCAATATTGTGGTTTTATTGCCACATTAAAAAAATAATTCTTTCTTCTGATGTCCCTTTCAGCTTTCTAGGAATGAATGGATGAGACAGTGGCAACAGCCCCCCACTAGACTTTTTGTTTGGTCCTCTGTAATTATGTAGCAATGTAGCAATATATGACATGGGAAGCAGCAGAATACTCTGCAGGTCAATTATTCAGATGATGCAAATTCAGGCGCAGTTTACTTTCATATCTTTCCCTGATATTTTTACATGCATGTGAGCTCTCTATGCAATGCCAGGGATTAACTGAAATCTGTCCAAATTATATGGCCCATGTATAACTCCTGCTTCTTGCTATATACAATAAAGTGACATCACAATCAAACAGATAATATACACATCAAGCAAGAGCCTTGTCTAAGGCTAAATGCAGGTGGGCTATTAAAGGGTACTCAGGGAAGAATGAAGCCCAGACTGGCTGCAGGGAGGAGTGGTGAGAGTTTTGACTGCATTTGCTTTACAAATCAGCCATCAAGAAAAATCAGACTTCTTGATAAAGGAGAGCACTTTCGTGCACGCATGACCAGAGAACAGTGATGAGAATAGGTGGAAAAAGACCAGCAAAACACCAGAGTCTGCTTTGAGGACCAGTTTGCCATCCAAGAGAGCCCAACAGTACACACAAGTAAGGACCATGAGCAAAGGGAAGGGGCAGTGCCAAGGGAGCCCCACAACAGGAGCTCCCAGCTACTTTAGTCAAGCAATGCCCAGGTGGAAAACCATACAGCAGCCAGGACCTGCTCTGACAGATGACCTTTGTGAGCACACTGGGTTGTCTTGGTCACTGCTTTCACAGGTCCACCAAATGTCTTGGTGTCTACCATGTCAGAATAAGTTCCCCTTTATCTTCCTGACTGTTGTTTACTTGCCACTGGGGCCTTGAGGTGGCTGAAGAGACACGGACTCTGCCATTTTTCAGGAAGCAGACAACTTCACGTGAGCTGGAGCAGTGAGAGAACCCTGAGCAGACCCTGAGAAAGTGTTCATAGTGATAGCCCAGGCTGTGCCAGACTCCATTCCCTGGCAGGGTGCAGGAAGCTCCCATTCCCCTGAGTCTCCTGGAAAGGAGCAAGAGGAAAATGACAGGCATGACCATGCAAGTATCCACATCCAAGAACATGACATCTTATGTGCCAAATTCTAGCACTTTGGTAAATGAAGTTTAGCTGTTTTCCATACCTGAGCCCATTTGCTGTGTCTTGGATAGCCTTGGATCTTGCCCTTGCTCTGCCTGTGAACAACCACATCTTCTGCTGACCAAGAAAAGCATTGCCCAGCTGTTTTTTCTATACTAAGAGGTTCCTGAAGTGGGAGTGGTGTGCTGTGTACCTAGTTTACAAGTATAGAAAAGACTACATCAGTTAGCTGAATAAGCAGGTATTTATTTCAGCTCTGCAGTGTCAATGACTTAAGAAGGCAGCCTGAAGTGAGTGCTCTGGCCATTTGCAAAACATTCTGTATTTTCCCTTCTAAGGTGCTCATTTCAGAAATACCTATCAGATATTTGAAACAGCACATTGTTTTGTAGGAGAGAATATCTTCAACCTCAGATGTAATGATCACCCATTAATAACAAAGCACTAAGTCCGATGTTGGACAATATTTGTCTACAAACTACATTCTCTCCACGGGGCTCATGAGGAAGATGAGTGTTTCAGTGGCAGGCAGAGCACCTCTTGCTGAGCTTGCTGCTGACATTGCTGTGCGGTGATGCTCAGAACGTTGCTCCAACAGTGCAGGGAGGAGTACAGGGAGCAGCATCTGGCCCTCAGGGCAGCTGTGTTGCAACACCACAGACCTCTGACTCTGCTGCACTGAAAACAGCAATTCTAAGTAAATTTCCAGATCTGAGCTTTTCTCAGGAACTGGGGTGTTTGGTGAACTCTCTAAACTGCCAACACAATATATATGTCTATCAAAAATATTGGCTTGATAAAAGTAGACGGCGACATACTCTGCCCACAAGTGCTCCTCCTAATTTACCCTTGAGAATTCAAACTTTCAGATAATCGCCCTTGGGAATGTAACTCTTCTGAACACAATCACATTTTGCATTTTTAACCTTTGATGGAGTATTTAGAGATATCTTCCCTTTCTCTGCTCAAAAATAAGCCAGAAAATAGATTCAGTACATTAATTTAGACTACTTAACCTCTTTTGCAGCTATATGTGTCTTTTTTTTTTTCTTTTATGAAAGCATAGCTTCATTTTTAACTGTTTTAAAACTGTTTACAAAAGAAAAAATAATAAACTAAAAAGAAAATAGAATTAAATAACAAAAAGGCAGAAAACAAATTAACGTACTGTATATGGTTCTGTTGTGGTTTAATAATAAAAATGTTGATGCAATTAAACAAATTACTTTCTGTCATTCGTAATGATTCTTGTAATGAGATGATGTGTTAGGGCAAGAGAGAAGTTCTGAACATTGTTTTTTAAATTACCTAAGCACAAAATTCAGGAGCTTAAGAAGACCAAATAAGGTTCTTGTATTTTCTGGAATTTTTGAGTCATGACTTGGAGCAATGTTCTGCTTTTTTTCCTAAAGAAAACTAACAAATAAATATTAATATATCACAGAACACCAAGAATTTCTGAAATTTGTAGTACAAAGAGATGCTGGGCTTTCTACAGAATTTCTTCAACAACATCTGCTTAACACTCTGCACTTTGAATGGAACTGATCTAAATTACAGATGGGCCAAAACTGCTTTTCAGGGTCAAATTTGGCCTGATTTTAAAAGGCTTCTTATTGATTGAAAGTGGATCTGAAATCAGGCAGAGCTAGATGAGGCCCAGTTATCAGCAGATTCCATTATGTGGTGCAGAGGGAGTTGCAGCTGGAGCTCTGCTTGGCCCCTGCAAGTTAAGCATATGCTTTAGTGCTTTGCAGGACTCGTGCCAGAGATCTGCATCCTTTACAGGATGGAGTTACCAAGCTGATGGACATACTCCAAAACAGGACAGAAAAAGTAGCAGATGAAAAACCTTAACTGAAGGCTTATTTTCTCCTGAATGGCTGAGAACAGAGTGGTCCTCTCAAAGCAGCCATGATTAAGATAGAGGGGATTATAGCACTGTCAGTCAGAGCTGCCACATGCAGTGCATCCTTTCTAACCTAAGAGAAAAGAGATTTGAAATGCTGATAGACCTTACTAATTGATATGGGCTGCAGGTAGACTATTGCAGAGAAAAAACCCCTTCTCTTATAGCAGTCATGGCTGCTACTCTTTACAAGATAAGGATATGTGAAGGTAGCCAAATCTTTCTAAGGAGAAAATAAAAATTCATATATAACGAAACAGCAACCATAGATTGTTTCAAAAACAGGAGTGTTAGACCAAAAGGGTTCAGGGGTGACAAAGAGGACACACACATGCAATGCCAGATCAGCCTTGAAAATCCTTGTAACAGATTCTGATTTGCTCATTTCTCCTGCTTGCATTTTTCTCCTGTCCTGGGTGAAGGGTTTGTGTTTAATAACATCATTTGCATCAGTGTGTCCCAACAGACCAAGGTACTAGGGCTGGGGGAGATTAGCATGGTAATCTCATTCTGATGGATAAAATTAGCAAAGATATTCCCCTGAACAGAGGGCTGCCATTGGTAAGCTGCTGTGCTTAGAATCAATTACTAAATTACTTTGAGCTCTAAGTCGACAGTAACAGAAAAAAATTGGCATCGACCGAAGTGAAATAAGATAAAAAATACGCGATCATTAAATCTCTCGCTACTATTCGCGAATGTGACTCACAAGAACTGCACAAAAAATAAGGCAGAATTTAATTTTTAACAGTGGTCCCTGTCATCATTTCAACCAGAGCTGCTCAGTGCATGGGAGCACAGCTATCCGCCTGCTTGAAGGAAGAACTGGGCTGCTGGCAGCTTCCCCCCTGTGCTGAGCATGGCACACCAGGGGGACTGAGAGCCACAAGAGTAACCTCTGTGTGAGCAGACAGAGCAGGATAGAGACAGGCTTTGCCAAGTCATAAAGCCTTCCTTCATGCTGTAATTATCTGCTTTCTGTGCAAGCACATCATAGGTAGTTAATGCTTTGCAAACATGGAGTGAGTCTGTGCCTCAGAAGGCACAATCTGGAGGTTTTTTTGGGCATGCACACACAGCGTGCAAAATTCATAGCTGTGTGTAGAGCCTTACGTTCTCAACTTGCTTACACTAGCATAAAATCTAAAAAATTAGATGAATTCTAGAACTACTACAAAAGATATTTTAAGAGCAATGTGATAATGTTTATAGCATAGCCAGAGGTTTGTCTAGGGTTAAAAATGACCAAAATCTCTTCACTGTACACAGACTGTCACTACCAATTTGATATTTTGGGCAAGGCAGAAGTTCTCTGCAGTGACAGAGATGACACCAGCGCCTGCATTCTTATGACTGAGCTTTTGGAAGTACCTGCACACTTCAGATCACTGAGTTTTGACTGCACCAGCTGAGACAATGACACTCAGGTCTGCTATCAAGAAAATGCAAGACTTTTGAAGCTTCTCCAGTTGAACACATATACTTAGAGACCCCTTAGATCACTAGCTGCTTTTACAGACATTCTTGACTAAAGTCACATGAGCTGTAAATAATACTCAGTCCATCTTTTCTGGAGTAGAGGAAATGTGAAAGAGAAAACCAAAATAATAATTACCATGTTACCCAGAATGTATTACATGTGACATCCTCACTACCTTAGCTACAGTTATGAAATAAATGGGCTTCAGAATGAAAAATATCCAGCTAACACGCGATCAGTAGGATAGCAGTGATGTAGAAAAAGGATACGTGAAAGAACCTTTTATGAGCTTTACACACTGGGAATCACAGTGGCATAAGTAATTGATAATATTATTAGCACAGTATACATATCAGCTGTCGGGATGTTATGAGGACTGAATCCAATCTCTGTTGAGGGAGTCAGGGTCAACATCATTAACTATAGATCCTGTCCTGGTTTACATATAGAGCCCTCAGGCCAAGTGTCTGCCAGATACATCTCTATAGATGTGCATAGCTATAGGACATACAGGGGGCTAATCACACACATCAGTAATAGACAACAAGCTTTTGTTTATCTGAAGGTTTACTGGAATTAACTGATTAGTGTCAACTTGACACAATAACTTTTGTCTGCAATGTAGTAGATCATTTTGATGGTTTTATTGATGGAGTGTTGACTAATGTAAATTGTAAGGGTAGTTGAATGAAGTAGGAAACATTTAAGTTAAACAGAAATTGAAAAAGCCACTAGCAAACATATCTTTAAAATGTCACATTCTGCAGCCTTACAGATGCTATGATAATGATAACAACAATAGTAAGTAGGGAGAATTGAAAATGGAAATAGATGCCACCTATTCATAAATTTATCTCTCACCTAAATCCTGAGATGATATTCTGATGTTAAAACTAACATAAGATAAACTTGTCATATGTCTTACTGAAAATAAAATCAGTCTAGTAAAAGAAAATAGAAAATTAAGTGAAAAACATTTTTATACCTATAACACATAGTGGTCTAATTTAGAATGAATGAAAAATATTTTTAAAAAATGTCTGTTCGGATAAAAAAATCTTCAAGTAAATTCATTAGATTCATAACATTACTTTCTGTTTCTCATTAGGTATAATTACTTTCTTCCATAGTTAAAATGGAACACATTGGTTTCCTCTGCTGGGTGTCAAATAGCTTTTATGAACTAGTCTGGGCTTTCTGTCCTCATCACTTCACACCATGCTTGGGAGTTCATGATTCAAAACTACACATAGTCATGTTCATCTTCTAACATAAATAACAATAGACTTCTTTTCTGGCTTAGCTATTGGATTATTTAGTGCAACTGTTGGGCAATCTCCTTTGAAACGAAGCTCAGGAAATACAGTGATTATGTTGTGAATGCTTCAAATAACAGGAAGATACTACATGGTCTACTATATTTATGTTCTGCTATAAATATCAGAAAACGAATTCACATTCTTTTAAAACTTCAAAATCACCTTTTTTCCCTTTCCAGGCAAAAACGATTCTCCTCACAACAGCAAGTCAAAACCATTAAGCTAAGACAAGGGGGATACTGTGTGTCACAAAACCAAGTAATTAAATTTAGGCAGTATTATCAATGACGCCCAATTCCAACCGTTGAAGCTGCCGTTCGTAACCCCGTCTGTCCCTCTATCAAAAAGCTATTTATTCTTCATTACTGGCCATCCCTGGGTTGTAGGGATTCATTGTCATTGTAGTAACTTAGAGGAGGAACAGTTAGTGCAATGATATTACGGAAATAACCATTTCATATCTTGTGGGCAAAGAAGTATTGAGTCACAGCTTTACGGCAGTTGTCAGCAATGGTGAAATCTTGTCTGTATCATCACCCTTGAGAATTCATTACATTTGTTTGGATTATAGCAACATAATAGAGAGGGAAATTGTGTCAGTGGATAAAGGCAACCCACTGTGGAGATCCCATCCATGCAATTCTTATAGAAGTCTATGTGCAAGGTCTGCAAAACTGGGGACAAAACGTGCTGTGCCCTGGGGACACAGACTTCCCAGTTTAGACCAGAAACACTCAAACTAGCAGGGTTCCACTTGGGCCATTGGCAAAAGTGTAGCAATGCCTTCCTCTTGATGTGTCTCAGAACTACTCCTGCCTCCTCACCAGACATCAGAGCATAGGTCTGAGAGAGTCTAACTTCCAGTACTGAGATTTCAAAAGGTTTTCTCTCACGTATCTTTCAATCTGAGGGTGTGCAATTACATGCAATTATTACATGGAAGGCAATGAAAGTAAATGGATGCTTAGATAGGTTGTGCCCTTTTTGAAGAAACACAAATTAAATTTATTAATTTTAGGGGCTTTTTACCAAAGAGAACATTGATGCATACAAGAAATCACAGCCCTTCTCCAGCAACATCTGACTCAGCAGTTTTCTCCACCATTTAAAAATTAATTTTAAGCCCTAAGGTTTGATCAGGGCTTAGTAGTACTTGTGTGTTTATTAGACATAAACATATTCAAATCCATGTTTGTTTGAAAGTGGCAGTATAAATTTTCATCCCAGATTTCTGCCTACTTACTAGAAAAAATAGCTTTAAATGTTTGGATGTTTGGGGGTTTTTTAAAGTTAGGAGAAAAAGCTTCAGTTTTGGAAAGAAAACTGTTTCAGGTGGTTAACTCTAGCCAAGTCATTTGAGCTCCACAAACAAAAGAAGTAATTTTTATCCTGCTTTATAAAGTAGGTTGCAGGCAAAGTTACATTACCTTTCTTAGATATTTTGGTTCATTTGAAACAGGATGTTAAAATATTTAGCTGTTGATTTTCTGAGGCCCTTACATGCAGTTATGTACATTATAAATATTATATTATCTGAAGATCAAGTCAGAAGAAGCTGATAATATGCAAACACAATAGAGTGCAACTTACTCTTGTGTAACAGCTTTTATAGAAAATGTAGAAGAACTTTTTATGTGTAACTATGCACTTTCAAGCATGATTCTCAATTGTGCATAGTAGCGCTCAGTTAAGTGGAAGCATGAAAAGAAATAAAAAACTCATTTGTGGTCTATACAACGGCCAGGTACTACACACTACAGACACAGTATGGGGCAAGAGAATGGCAGAGGATGACATCACTTTTCCTGGTGGTGCCTGGGAAAGGTGGGTTTTATGAGGCTTTGATTTGTTCCTGACAGTCCCCAAAGAACTGGGAGGAAGAAGATATTTCAATTGTAAGTGACAACCCAGAGAGATGTTAGGGATCTCTAGAAGGTGCAGAAGATGCTCTGACAATGTAGGAATATGCCTTAAATGTGCAACTGAGAGAGGTATCACATGTATACACCCAAATTATATTTATCAAATTGTAGGTATTTCTATAGTGGAAAGGAGAAATCAGTTTAGAGTTCGTGCCATGACAATTATGGACTTATTCACCATGAACTTCAACACATCCTTTTTCTATACCACATCTCCCAGCTTCTTCAGCATCTACAGGGTGAAGGAAGCATTTGAGTTTTAGGCTCTTACATGAGAGAGAATTTATTTTTCCACAAATACCACCTCCTCAGAACAATTTTGAATGCAGTGTACTCACAATGTCTTCCATTGGTTTTCATCCCTTTAGCAACTTGTTCTTTCTTCTGTCCTCTGCTGCCTCCTTGTTTCTTTTTCTCTGCATACATGATTTCCAAGAGGTGTTTGAGCACACAGTTCTCTCCTGCATGCTTTTTCTTCTGCCTTAACCTTTTCTTCAAAATGTCTTTTGCCACCTCTTTTCTCATTTCACCAGCAACACAGTTCTTGACAGCTAAAAGTGTGTATTCTTATTGTTGATTTCCATGTTTCTGAACACCACTAGAGTCTTCTTGCACCTTCTTCTGTCATCCTGCTAAAGCACTGAAAAAGATGGGATATGTAATAATGGAAGATATTTCTTCCAATTTGTCAGTGATCTTACTGTGTAGAGACAATACAAAGCAACTTTGTGTCCTGTATAAACATACCCAGTGCAAAAGTTCAGCATACTAAAAAATATTAATTGCACAAGTAATATTTTATTCAAATATGAAATAGTTATCGAGTGCAAAATATCCCATAATCATTAAGACCAAAGGACTCTGAGTAAAAACACTTCAACACACATTGCCCCATGATTCTGCATTGAATAGCAATCTCAACAAATAAAAATGAAAGTGCCAAATTTGCAAACAGTTATGAATTTAAAAGACTATTTCTAATTATAATTTAATAATTTTTTGGGTTGGCATAAATAGAGAAGTAATAATGACAGATATGTTTTGTATCTCAGTGTAATGTAAAGGATACATATTATATAAAATGAGGAGGAACAAAAAGTTTTGCTCATTGGACAATTAAAGTAATTGCCAAAATTTCTCATTGGTTCAAATACAAAGAGCTTCATTCAGTAGCTGACGAGGCCTTCTTCAAGCAAATTCCTCTTGGCCTCATCATTTTCTCTACAGTTTTCACAGTCTTACAGCCAAATCTGAGCTGCCCAATGGCAAAATTCATCTGTCATGATATACTACTAGATATACATTCAAAGCCTTTGTAGGTATGTGGGGGAGCATGTCTATGATGCAATGATGTGCAAAATGCAGAATACACATTATTTAAAATATAAGATGAAAATGTTATTTCAATCACTGCTAATTTGCATTTCATATTCCCAAAACATCATAATACTATTATAAGGTATTGATCCAGCATGATCATTTGATTTCACATCAATACTAATATGACTTTTCTGTGATCTGTTGACATGTGGGATTTTCTGAGTGAAATACATACATACCAATATCCAACTATTTTCACTAGCAAAAGTGGATTCAGCTGCTTCGTATGAAAAACTGTTGGTAAAAATGCAGATCACTCTGTCCCAAGACTTGAATTAGATTTTACTGGTAGACTTAGTTCACTGCTTTCCCAAATCTCTTTCATTTACCTCTTTGATATAGCAGGGTTTTTCTGATACCCTTTGATGGCTGGAGCCATGTTCAGTATCCTAAGCAGAAAGTAAGGGTAGCAAAAGCAGTTATGCCATTTAGGAGCAAGAGTTCCTCAAAATCTCATTGCCATCCTCATTGTGGTTTCTCAGGACCTGACATAAATATTGCTGGAATAACAGCTTTCCACTGAGTCTCTCTGAATTATGTAAGCAATATAGTTTATTATGAAACACTTTTTGCTTTGATGATTTTTGCAGACAGATGCCAAAATCATATGTGTCCCACCCCCATATGATTTCTTCTCTCCCACTAGATAGGCACAATGGATGATATTCAAATATACAACAACAACATCTCCAGCAATTTACTTGGAGCAAACTTGGATTTTAATGGCATGGAAACTCTGAAGGGCAGAATGCAGCATGTCCAGGAAGAGTGCTGTGTGCTGATGATTCTCAGTCACTTTACTATCACAGAAATCAGCACATAGAATGCAATTCCTTTTACCTCACATGACTATCTACAGGATCTGAGTAAAAACTAGCAAAAAATGGATTTATCACAGATTCATCCCAAAATAAGCCATCCCAGTTTCCTCTCAGAAGCCAAAGGACCTAAGGAACAGTCAGAGATTATCATTTCTCTCAGGTGAGATGTGCTTCTTTCTCACCACCTGCCAAGACCTGAAAATGGTTAACTACCTCAAAATCCAGCTAGAACCATTGCTGCTTCTGGATTGAAGGGTTGCTGATGGGAGCTTTTCCATTTTTCGCTATGCAAGACAGAGCTGTGTCCCTTCATGCCCACATGGAGTTATAGTTCATGTTGAAGACTACCAAGAAGCTGAAGTAAGGGTCCAGTCCCTGCATGGGACAGGTAAACATGGTCTTAACATTCACCTTTAATTCCAGGCACCACCTTCCTGTATGTTTTCAGATGCAGTCCACACTGCAGCAAGATAAACCCCCAAGAACTTCGGGCTCGGCTGACTTCAAAACATCCTTCCAGCCCCACTGGCCTTCTAAACCAAACCTGGAATATCAGAAGTGACAAAACCAAAACTAAATCAAATGAGTTTACATTTCTGCACCTATCCCCCCACCTGCCAGTTATAAGGCAAAAACTTAATCAGGGCTCTAGAGCCTACCTAATAGGAGACAAATTGTAATGGCTGACCCACAGCAATTTAAATTTCAATTTGAGTTTGTTAGAACCCTACCAGCTCCTGTTTGGTTCTCTGAATACACTCTGTATAAACACAATGCATATTGGTGTATGTCCTACTCTCTGCTTATTTTCACACGTCACTTTATTTATTTTTGAAGATAGCAGCATGTTTCAGTATACAATAACAGAACCTGGAAACTCAATTAATGTGCTATTTACCTTAGTATTAACTAGAACAATGTCTATAAATGCATTAGAAAAAAAATTTCTTACAGATTGTAAATAAACTTTTAAGAACTGACCCAGTGCCAATCCTTTCAGCACTTGTCTGGATATAGGCAATTATTCTAGTTAATGGTACAACACAAGGTCCCAGAGTACACACATAAACCCACACTTTCCAAGAGAGACTCAAGCAGGGATTACATAAAAGGTTTTAGTAAAAACTGCAGTCTTGTGCTCATCACTAATTATTACCCATTCATTTTGTCTATAAATGCAAACATATAATTTGCCCTTTATTTAAGACCCCTTCACATCAAACATAATCAGCTTATGGAAGGTATGTGGTCAGCATTAAAAAAAATGATGTAGTTTATATCTTACAGCTGCTTTTCATGTGAGTTCAGCCTGCTCTCCCCTTGTCTCCAACAAAGGGAAACTTCTGTATTGCTTTCCCTCTTCAGTCGAGCTTGTCAGGGTATTTTTCTCCCTTTTCTGAAATTCTATTACAGGGAGCCTGCGTTTGACCACTGAGGATATGAAAGTCCCCCCAACACACTTCTTGCACTCTCTTAGCAAAAGATGGACCTTACAAAACTTGAGATTCAATGAGGAAGTCAGTGAACTCATTTTGACAGCAACAAAATGAAAAGCCTGTTGACTAGCAGGAAGGCATAGGTATACTTTCCAGGTTAGCACTTGGGGCCAACTAGTAATAATTTGATTGACTGATTGATTGATTGATTGATTGATATAAGTTTTACTGGGAGGCTAAAAATGACCAGCTGCCAATACTATATCACTTTTACATAGAAGCCTGGGACCATCCACCAGGAATCGTTTACAAACTGGAATCCTTCTTGGAAAAAAAATAAGCAGAGCAAATACAGCTTTGATAAGTTGTCCTACAGAAATAATATAGCTGATACAATCAGAACAAGCAGAAGAGCCACAGAGTGATGTAACCAGGGCTGGATCCACAGTGATGGCACCACAGCCAAGTGCAGTGATCTAGCTGTGGCCCCAGTAACAGCAGCTGATAGGTACCATGGCATTGTTAGTGGGAATGGAGCTCTGACTTTTAGCCTGAGCAAACTCTCTCCATTTGAATCATGAAGGGAAATGATTCATGAAAATAACACCAGCCCATTTGACTAGGTGTTTCTTGCTTGTCATTTAAGGCTAGTTACCATTAGTCTCTAAGGCATGCAGCATTGCTCTGACCTGCTGCTCCTGACAGCCCAACAGGGCACGTTTCAGTTCTGTGTGGGAGCTGCTGTATCCTTCAGTCGGCCAACACGGAGACCTTTGATTATACAGCTTAACACTATTTCCTTCTGCTAACCCATTCCCTTGTGTGGGAGCTGGAAGTACCTTGCCTGAAGGCACAATGCATCCCTACAGGCAGGAATTCAGGATTGACTAACCCTCCCTCCCTGTCACTGGCTTCTTATTCTGAGAAGAGAGGCCTTTTTAACTTTCCAATGACCTCTTGACTTATCATCGTTATCCTTCACTGTGGGAAGAACATACCTTTCCATCTTTCTTACTGTCTCGTTCAACCTCATTGGATTCATTGACACAAACACAGATACATAAAATTGCTGTAATTGGGTCAGGCCATAGGTCTGATAGTGGCCAGTGATGATTGCTTAGAGAAAGAACAGAAGAACCAGTGCACAAACAGAAGGACCCTCCCCTTTGACAAGTCTCCTCTGCTGCCAGCAGCCTCAAGGCCATCAGAGAGCTGGAGTTTGTATCCAGACCATCAGCTTATGGTGCAAATACTGAAATACCAAATAACAGCTAGTACAAACCCCATGACTTTTTTTAAGTCACAAATATGTTTTTCATTAAAAGACACAAATGTATATCTGCAATTATATATGACACAGATCCTTATGCGTGAGTCATCAATGTGTTTTGCTGGGCTTCGGTACTTGCAAGGAGACAAGGTCTTTTTTTTTCCATCTTAAGCACATAAAGTAGTTTCTTTTTTATCAACAGGATTTTCCTAATTATCTTTTAAGCTATTTTCATTGCACTCTCTCTCTCTCCTGTCTTACTCTGCTTTTTATCAGAGGCCTCTCAATTTCTATGATCCAGTCCTCTTGTTCCTCAGCTCCATTACTGACAAAGGTGTCACACACACACTCCCTCCCTTTGTAATTAGGTTAAAGATCAGCTTGCACAGACAAGCTGCAGTCCTGCAAGCTGTTCAGCCCTATGAACCTGTTCTGCACTCTGCTGAAATCACAGTCTAGTCTTTAAATGATTCAGTAAGCTTTGACCAACTTCATCAAGCTTAGAGGCAAGGCCCTATAAGAGGCATTACTAAATCTGCCCCAGTGCACAGCACATTGCACTCTGCAACTTGCTAGTTTTGCAGCACAGTACATTTCTCCTATCATCTGAAATATAATTCAGTCCTACTATTTCTCCTGCGTATTCCTCTGCAAGGGCATCAAGTATCCCTAGACATAAAAGTGGTAGGGCTTAAAAAAATTGGCATGATGTTCAATGATACTCAATATCAGTATTCATGTAACTGGGAAAAGCATTGTTTGCAAAACAGACGGTATCATTTGAAATGTGGGGGGTGTTTTTCTTCTTGCTTACCAGCGCAAGGTGGTGCAGGTAAAGTGTCAGCTGGGTGCAGCTGGTTGGACAAGCACAACAAAACAGTGCTTCTGCTTTATCAAACATGCCCAGACTTAAACTTATGATTGTGAGGTTTATTGTTTGCTTTGGTTTTTGTTTTTTTACTTAGTGTAACCAAAATCAGACAATTCATATGGCAAGAAAAGGTAAGGCCTCCTTTCTCCTTACTTTTGGATATATGAACCTCCCCACATGTATTCCACCAGGGAACAAAGAAAAGAAGTGTCCAGGTCTGGGTCTCTGCCTAGCTGGTCAGGAGCTGCAGGAGGGCATCTCTGCTTGTGTCTGAGTCTCCATGGTGCTCTGCTGCCTGCTGTCCTTCGCTTGTAATGACCGAAAGCTTTGACCCGGCCACATCTCTGCTTCTGGAGGGAAAAGCAAAGCCTTCTCTTAGGGCTATTTCAGCTCCCAGGACCCTTGTGCTGCCCCGACTGTCCTAGCAGCTGCCCGACGAGCATTTCTGTCTTTCACATCCTCTTCCCCTGCTTACACAATCTGCAGCTAGTATTTTCCTTTTCTCATTTTCTCATTCTTTTTTTTTTTTTTTTCCCTAATCGCAGAAAGGCCTCCCCGCCTAATCTAATTGCCACTCCTTTGTCAGAAGCAGATGTCACTTTTACATCTGTGCGTCTGCTCAATCGCCCCGTCTCCTCCAGCCCAGCAGATGTTGCCGCCGCCGCCCGGACCGAGGGGAAAAGCAAAGCGCAGATCCCTCTGCTGGCCGCCACCCGAACGCCACGGGCCTCCAGCGGGAGGGGGACGGAGCAATAAAAAAGAAATTATTATTATTACTATTATTATTATTATTACTATTACTACTACTATTAATATTACTTCTTCACTTCTTCCTCACCATCACCATTGCTATTGCAAATCCCCCCATCCCAACCGATTAGGGCAACAGCAGACCAGCCAAGAACGCCTCCGGTCGCCTGGCATCCTGAGCTAGCGCGGAGAGGTGCAGAGCCGCCACCCCGCTGAGCGCCAAGCAGGCAGCTCCAGTGTCCCCTTGCTCCCATGCAGGGTCGCCAAGCCCAGCCCGAGCAGCCACTGGGAGCGGGGCAGCAGGGACAGCAAAAAATGGGATTTATTTTTTCTCCCGGGTGTGGCAGGTAGCCCCGAGAAGCGTCGGGAACAGAAACGTGTGTCTGCACTCTCACGCTGCGGCCGGGGGACAGCCAACACCTGTCCCCGGCCCCTCCGGTCCTGTCACCCGACACGGCTCCGCACCGCTGCGGCGGTGAAGCGCAGGGCTCCGCTGCCGCGCTGGACTGCACGCCCCGTCCTGCGGAGGCCCGCATCCCTGGGGCCCCGCCGCAGTGCGGTGCGATGCTCTGGCCGCTCCCTCCGAATAAAGCCATGGCAAAGAAGCCCTTGCCCATATTTAACATTTTATTCCGGGTGGGAGCGGCGCGGCCCGGTCGGAGACGGGCCCGGGAGGCGCTTTCCCATGCTCGGCAGCGGCCGTACAAAGGCGCGCTGTTCCCTGTTTTGTTCCGCTGCCTCCGAGCATTCCTCCCGCAGCCTGAGGGGAGCGGACCGGGCCCCTCTCACTGCCCAAGGAGAGGAAAGAAAAGTGGCTTTTAAATACTCGGCGTGTTTTTCCCCGGCACCCGACCCCGTCGCGCCGCCAGCCGCCGCGCACCCGCGCACCCCGCGCACCCGCGCACTCCGCGCACCCCGCGCACCCCGCGCACCCCGCGCACCCCGCGCATCTTGCGCATCCCGCGCTGCCCGGCTGGGCCAGAGTTTACGACCGAGACAAAAGGGCTCTTCTGGAAGGGGGGGGGGGGGGCAGGAGGGGGGTGAAGCAAACGGGAGGCTCTAATTCTATTTGTGTCGCCTGGAAATCAGAAGGGGTTTTTCCACACTTCGCCTTGATTTGATTATTCCTTGGAGATGGTTTCTCTGCCCCCAGCCAGACGCGTGGGGGAAGGCCGCTGAGGCAGTTGGCCTATAGTGGGAATAATCAAATTACCCATTTGCTGCAACTTTTTCGGCAGAGCCGCTCGCGTGTAGAAAGAACAACTGGAGCCCAAATCCCTCGGAGGGGGAGAGGGTGAAACCCCGGCGGAAAGGAGACGGGAGGGGTGAGGAAACCATCCCCCTCGGCATTGCGGAGCCGGCCACGCCGGGGACAGCGGGGCAGCCCGGGTGGCAAGCCCGGGGACAGGACAGGTGCCGGGATGGACACCTCCGCTGCTGGCGCGGGGTGCGATGCCGAGCAGCCCCGCAGGCCCGGGCGCGGGGGACAGCGAGGTACTGCTGCAGGGAAAAAAATGCGGCACCAA